>NC_142038.1:26220629-26372295 GCF_982192425.1 Myodes glareolus
TAAAAGACAAACAAGTTGGCCAATACCGCCATAGACTCCGCTGGCACCAATCCCATGCTGAGGGCCTCAGGCAAGACACTAGGCCATTTTGGCTCTCTACGTCCACAGAACTTCCTGCCACATGTGGTTGCCCTGAAACAGACTCACCGCTCAGAAAACAGCACATATTCAGTAGAAGCTTTCTGCTAGTCCAGTATTTTCCTTATGGATACCTACTGTAAGTTCCGAGGCCTGCTGAGAGGTGACCCCCACCAACCCCATCTGACTCTGCATCCTTTGTTAGCCAAGGACTTGCATCATCTCTGCCTGAGTCCCAGCGATCACCAATACCTGTCTAACTTACTCACAAGACCCTACCAATTTCTGACTGCTATTCCATCTACCTGAAAGGCCATTTGCTACCATTCTCCTCTTTTCAAACATCACACTCAGCCCTTGGTACTCTCCTCAGACATTTTATCTAGATGACTTCTGTCACACAGATCCCCCCATCGCTACTCCCAGATGATTTCTGTCATCTCAGATTAACCCCCCCCAGACTCCATCCCTCCTTATAAGTGTTCTCTCCTCTGAACCTGCCTTTGTTTGCTCAAATTTGTTGAAAATGGAAATCCTTTAAGAGGAGCTGAAGAAATCAGTCCATGACAGTGGTTCTCAACCTGTGGATTGCAACCTCTTTGGGGGTTGAACGACCCTCTCACAGGGGTCGCCTAAGACCATCCTGCATATCAGATATTTACATTGTGATTCATAACAGTAGCGAAATTATGAAGCTATGAAGTAGCAATGGAAGTAATTGTGTGGTTGGGGTCACCACAGCTTGAGGAAGTGTATTGAAGGGCTGCAGCATTAGGGAGGTTGAGAACCACTGGTCCATGACGTCAAGCCCCACTGAAGGGCTGGAGATATGGCTCAGAGGTTAAGAGCATTGCCTGCTCTTCCAAAGGTCCTGAGTTCAATTCCCAGCAACCACATGGTGGCTCACAACCATCTGTAATGGGGTCTGGTGCCCTCTTCTGGCCTGCAGGCATACACACTGACAGAATATTGTATCCATAATAAATAAATAAATATTAAAAAAAAGACCCACTGAATAAATTCTTTCTGGCAATTAACACCAGGAAAAATTTTGCTCTGGCAGACACATTTGTTCGTGTTCTTTGATTTGACAGTCAGAACCTCAGAAGGCTTTCCCCTTTCTACTTCACCTACCAGGAAGTTTCAAGAGAAATTAAAATTGGCCACACCCAGGGGTGAGGAGACACCTGTTGTTCTGTCTTGTTCTTTGTCCTTTTTCCTCTCTTTTACAAGCTCTCTGTAGGACTGGGTGATCCATCCATGCTAAATATGTGCAGCACTCCTGCATGTCCTCCCAATGAAACGACTATTTTACAGATGGACAATAACCTTCCATCTGGAGGCGCTTCCTAGGACACCCGAAGTACTTCAGAATCTCTTAATCTCGCTGGTTGTATCTGGGGAAGGGAATGTTGTTGGTGAGTGGATGTCTCCTCCAAAGAATTCAAATAAGAACCTCGAAAACATGAACTACTGAATATTTAAATTAAAAGACCGTGGGGTTGGAGAGATGACTCAGTGGCTGAGAGTGGCTGCTCTTCCAGAAGAGCAGAGTTCAGTTTCCAGCATCCACATGACAGCTTGTAATCATCTGTAACTCCAGTTCCAAAGGATCGCATGCCCTCTTCTGGTCTCAGCAGGCGCTAGGCACCTAAACTGTGTGCAGACACACATGCAGGGAAATAACCATACGCATAAAATAAAAACAAATGAAATTGTACAGACTGAAAGAACTCCGAAATGAGCTTCTAGAACAACAGAGCCAGGACCTCAGAAAATCCAGGCCTCAAGAAAAGCAATGAAAACGTGAACAAAAAATTTTCAAAATAAGCCTTTCCCTGGAAAGTTTGTTCAAATCTCATCTTAATTTTACTGAGATGGGTTGGTTTCTCGCCTGGCCTTGATCCTTCCTGCGACAAACATCAAACCAAAGCCTCAAAGTCAGTTACTGGGAAACCCTGATGGAGGAGGGGTCAGGAAGAACTTGGATCCCCAAGTTTTATCCCAGAGGATTGTCAATTGCCCTGGGAATGGCCTCTGAAAGCCTACACGACAGGGCTTATTTTTACTGGACAATACTCAGAGCTTACTCATTTAAAAGAAAATAACAACAGCAACAAAACGGAAGGATAATTAAACATTGCCACTGTGTGATATAAAGAAAATATTTGGGATGAGTAGGAATCTAGGGCATAACATGTAAATCAGTTGAAGAGTCTCTTGATATCCGTGAGGCCCTGGGTTCAGCCCTTGGCATCACTAAAAGGAACTACATACAAGGAACTGGCAAAAGCACATATACGCAAAGGTGGTGGAATACCACGCCCACGTGGGGCTTTGTGAAGCCCCAGCTTCTCCAGGAAGGAAGGCCAAGCGCGTGTGCAGAGCTATGTGCGCTCAGAAGAAACTCCTGAGAGTGACACAGACTAATACAGTTTCACAGTCCTTGGGAACCCACTGAGAAAATAACTGGATGGAAGGAAGGAAATGAAACAGTGCGCTATAAAATATTTACTTAACATGGAGATAAGCAGTAATTTGGAAGAAATGAACGTTGGAAAGGATATGAGACAAAACACAAGCAGCAAAATGATAAGATGGCATCGAAAGATGACCTTGGAGTGATTATTAACTATGAATGGGTTAAACACTTCAGACAGAGGTAGACATTGGCAGAACAGATATTTTAGATGACCATAGTGTATGCACACTTTAGACTCAACCCCTAACTAAGAAGCTGTCTTCAAATGATACCCACTGGCAACAGGAAAATCAGTTTTCTCCCATGAAGACACAGTAGGTAGATTAACCCCACTGCAGGACAGGGTCTGTGCTCAGTAGTAGTTGGCCAGCACAAAATTAACTCATTGTTTTGTTTTGTTTTTGTTGTTTGGGGTTTTGGGGTTTGGGGGTTTTTTTGTTTGTTTAAGTCCTGTTTCATTTTGCTTTGTTCTGATATTTTTTGAGTTATTAGTCTCTTACTTGCCAGTTTTGATGTTCATTTTCATGGGAGTTTTTTGCATTTGTTTTTGTTTCTTGAGGACTCATTTTTTTTTATTTTAAGAGAGAGAAAAAGAACATACAATTGGTTAGGTAGGGAGAATGACAGAATCTGGGAGGAGCTAGGGGAGGAAAAACATGATCAAAATATATATTATGAAAATTTTTTTCAATAAAACTGAGTTTGCCTCAAAAACCGCTGACTCAGCATTTCATGGTCATCCTTTCAAATAAAAAATGGAAGCAATGTATAATAGACCTTTTATCATAATTCCACATATATAACTAAGGTATATATATATATATGTATATATATACATGATATTTAATATTCCTAGAACTTAATATAGAGAATGAGATATGCAATCTTTCATACGCATGAACTATTTACTGATATTTTTTAAACTGTAAATAGCTACTTCTGGGGAACTTGGGACATAGAAACTTGCAAAGGAACTCTTGTTTTTCAGTGTATTATTTTCAGTGTTGGTAAATTATCTTGTTTTTACTCTAAGTAATGATTTTATTTTAGGGAGAAAAATTCCTTATTTGGGGACCAATCATTGTGTCCTTGCATCTATTCAATACTCGGTTCCTTGTTTGTGAGTACCCCTTAAGGAGTGGTCCAAGCTATTCTACGCCTAATAGTGCATAGGACAGGGTCAAAAAGAACACGTGGGATGGGCACCTGAACATCCCTTGATGGCACTGACCACTATACTTGTCACTAAACACGGGAGAGCTTGCATCCATACTCCAAGCCCCTTTTTTCTCCTTACCTGAGCCCTCAGCATCCCCACTCTCTCTTAACCATCAGAAGCAGGAAGCACACAACAACACAAGGATGGTGAGCCTGTGGGCTAACCAACTTGGCTACCACTCAACTGCCCACACAAGCACAAAGCAAGTGCCTAGTTCTAGGCTTGACACAATGTCTACCTACAAGAACTTTGACCATACTTTGAGTATTTCTGACCCCCCCAAAAATAACCCTAGGTCTCTGACTCCATGCCCCCTATCTAAAAGTCCCACAGCTTTAAGAATCTGCCAACAAAAAAAGCCTCCTTGGAGGAACTAGGAACCTGGCAGCTCTTGCTATAGCTAGCCGGTCTCAGACTCAACTGGAAGATTCCTGATTCCAACTGACTCTATGAACACAGCAACCAAGACAGTGCTTGTTAAGGGCGTATTATTAAGTCACAGCAGGGCTTGGTTTCTAGACTTCTAATTCCAGCAGCTGCTAGCTTCTTGTGGTCCCTAGTTCATGTCTTCTCTGTACCAACCACATCATCTAAGAACAGTGATTCTCTCTCCCTCCTTCCCTCCCTCTCTCCCTCTGTCTTGTTTTCTCTCTCCACACATGCCTTTAAGATCTCAGTATTCTTGACAACTAAACCAGAGCTGAGAGCACAGGATGGCCGGGAGCTGGGAACAGGAATACTCTGAAGCCAAGAATATATGGTAACATGGGCATCCTCGCTTTAGCTGCTTAAAACCTGACATTCCTAAAGCCAAGCTCCAAGATATATATGACTATACCATTTTCAAAATTTCATTGAAACCCATATTTTGGGTCTGTCCAGAGGCATTCAGACTCCTAGGATGTACAGAAATGGACACAGAACAGGCTGGACAGGCCTTCCTTTGACTCCACCACCACCACCACATGATGTTTGTGTCAAAATTCTCTCCCTGGCACCTAAGGCAAAGGCAGTGGGGAGCTCAGAAGACATCTGATTTTTGTAAGAGAGAGGGGAACAGAAAGAAATACAGTAAGCAGGGAGAAATACATAGAGAAAGAGAGTTCACCGTGTGCTTAACCACTGACTGATTGCCTGTATACCCACTGTTACCACGGTGCCGGTGCTGGCTAGTTTTATGTCAACTTGACACAAGCTAAAGTTGTCTGAGAGGAGGGAGCCTCAGTTAACAAAATGCCTCTATAAAGTCAGTCTGTAGGCAAGCCTATAGGACATTTCTGATTTAGTGATTGATCAAGGAGGACCCAGCCTATTATGGGGAGTGCCACTTCTGGGTTGGTAGTCCTGGGTTCTGTAAGAAAGCAGGCTGAGCAAGACAAAGAAAGCAAGCCAGTAAGCAACTCTCCTCCACAGTCTCTGTATCAGCTCCTGCCTCTAGGTTCCCGACCCGTCTGAGCTCCTGTCCTGACTCCTTCAGTGATGGACCACAGTGTGGAAGTGCAAGCCAAATAAACCCTTCCCTCCCCAACTTGCTTTTGGTTCAGATGTTTCATCTCAACAATAGAGACCCTAACTATAGCCAAGCCTAAAATGCAGAAGCTAGCCTTGAACGAGTTTCCCCTCAAATACCTCTCTGCTCATCCCTAGGAAGCATCTCCCTTTATTCTGTTCAAAATTGGGAATGGGGTATTAGAACACAAGTCTTTCATAGAGTGAAATGAAAGGTTTTAAGACCTCTGTGGGGTTTGACGAAATGTGTCAAGGCTTGGTAGAGATGGGACCGCTGACTGCCCATGAGTAAAGGAAAACCCTGGTGGCCCTGGACTGGTGAGAGCTGAGAGTTCAAGCAAGCAGGTGGCACCGTGCATGGGTGAGACTGAGTATCAGGGATCTAGAGGATATTTGGATATATTTTGGGCATATTTTTGCAAAACTAAAGATTTTTCAGAAAGCACCAACCAAGAAGTTAACAGCAAAACAAAATGCTAATATCTAGTTTTCCCACGAAGCTAAGGGTCAAGGGACCCTTCCGCTACCATGTGGTCATTCTGAGGCTCCATACATGGTGAAAGTAGATGTGATTGCCTGAGTCCCGGGGACATTTTAAAGATGAGGTCCCCACTAAGCATTTTTTTCACCATAAAATTTTACACCCTGCTTCATGGTATTGATTTATTTTGTGTCCTTTCCAGAATCCCAGCTGCCTTCAAGTAGTGAAGACCCTCCCCTGAAGGGGCCTCTGCCCTCTTTGAATTATGTAATCTCAGCCAGTCACAGGATAGTAAGAGTGACATAGTAATCATTACAAAGCCTGTCTGTATTTTGGGGACTTTAAAGCATTCATTTCTCACAGTGGTAGTGTAAGATAAATATCATGGTTATCCACCTCTGACTGAAGAGGAAACCAAGGTATAACTGGTCCAAGGCCACAGAACTCCCAGCAGCCAGTGCTGCATGGTAGATGCAGAACCCACGGTTTTCCATCACAATTTCCACGTAGCATGTGCATTTGGACTTGGCTTCTTGAGAGAAAGAACACCATTTCTCCCTAAGGCAGGGACTCACCTGGATGTATTTAGGTTCCGATAAAGCTGCCCGAGAGACTCCAGTAACCGCCCCTCCATCTCCCGGTCCCTGAGTTGCTGAACCAGGGCCAGCCAGTGTTCGTGATATGTGATGCACGCATCAGGGTTTGGGGACACCGAGCTGTAGAAATGGCAGAGGGATTTGGTGACCTGGAGCTGACCTGAACATAAAGCAGGGACATGAATGAGACAAGGACAGAGCAAGTGCCGATGCTTTCTTCCCCAATGCTTCCAGCAATATGAGACATACTCACTGTTCAAGTGCCGATGCCTTAGGCCAAACAGCAATGCCATTTCATAACAGAGGCGGCTGTGGACCAGCTGCTGTCCAGACACCAGAGCTTGACCCAACCAGAGTAACACTTGTATCAATTCCATATCTGTCTCCTTGCTGGCTTGGAGTTCAGAATACAGTCGGACAGCTTGCAGGAGATAACCCCTGGCTGACTGCTGCATGCAGGACTTAAGGGTCAAGTGGCCAAGATTGGCCATAGACACGGCCTGGTTACGCACATTCCCCACCTCCCGAGCCCTGATCAAAGCTCGGAGGTAGCTCTTGGCTGCCCTGTTTGTCCGGCCTTCGTCTTGAAACGCAAGTCCCAGGAGGTTATGGACCACGCCCCTCTGCGTCATGCATTCTGTCTCCCTCAAGCAACACAGTAGTGGTTCAAGGATCTCCAGAGCTTTCTTGGTCTGCCTGGCTAAGAGGTAAGCCCAGGCCAGACAGAGAGATGATTCAAAGGCTTCTTGTTCACCTAGTAGCTTCCCTAACGTCTGGGCCTGGCTCAGATAGTAGATGGAACCCTCAAGAGACCTATACTGGAGGTACATTTTGGACAGGATGAGACATAAGGTCCTCTGGGTGCTCGGGTCAGTCTGCTCTTCACAGGCAGCCAAGGCCTGACTGAGGGTTGGACAGGCCAGCGCAGAAACTTCACCCCAGCTTGAGGAAGGAACACCAAGGATCTTAGGGCCATTCTGGAGAATGAAATAGGCCTGCCAAATGGAAAAGGACATCCCCCGGGCACTCTGGGGACAACGTTTCTGAACAGAGGCCACTGCAAGATGTGGAAGGTATTTCTTGTCATACAGAAAACTCAACATGGTGACTGTAGCCTCCGAGGCAGGAGGGTGTCCAGAAAGCAGCTGCAGGCGCTCAGCAAATGGCAGAACTTCCTCATGCCGGCCAAGGCTCAGGAGCAATCGGATGGCCAGGAAGCAGGACCTGGCCTCCAGAGGGCCACTCCCCACCACAATCCCTTGACGCAGCACATAGGCCACCACATCAAGCTCGTTCTTGGCACAGAACTCACGGTCAGGCAGGCAGGCTAGCAGGGCACCTGCCTTTTCAAGCAAGGCCGAGCCTTTATGCCTTAGCCTCTGCCTCAGATAGACGGCTGCCAAATTGATGTACAGAGCAGACACTAGGGAGAGGTCCTCAAACGCCCCGTCAAGGACCTGTATGGCCTCCTCAAAGTATACCCTGGCCTGGGAAAGTTTGATCTTCCTGATGCTTAGTCGGCCCAGGAGGAAGCAGAGCCGGGCGTGGGCCCACGTCATGTGGCTCATCTTGGCCCACTTTCGTGAGGTCTCTAGGTAGGCCACTAGCTCATCCTCCTCAGAGAAGCTGTAAAAGGAGGAAGTAAGGAAAGAGAAGGAGGAATCATAGAGGCTCTTAAAGTGGTCGCTGTAGCCCTCGTGATCCAGGAAAGCCAAGATGGGGGCAAAGTGCTCTGCTTCATCCTCTTCCAAGCTAGTGCTCAGGTCCATGAACAGTTCCGGGTCATCGAGGTCGTCAGGCTCTGGAAGGTGATAGCTGTCAGAGGAGGCCGAGAGGAGCTCTTCCTCGGGGCTGGAGTCCACGGAACTGCTGGAGCGTCTGGAGTCCAGGGTCTGCCGCTCCTCCCAGGCCCCACCAGACCTGGCCTCCTTGAAGCCCTCAGGGTGAGACGCTGTAAGGACAGGCAGAGTTGAGCATCCCTGAGTGTCTGCAACTAGGACAGTCAGCTCCTGGCAAGAGAATAGATGAGCTGACCTGAGGACAAGAGGTCAGGCTCAGTACGGTCGCTACTCACCGCTCAGATCATTCTGGAGATTCTGGATGGATTCGAACTCACCTAGGTAGAGATGAAGGACAGGCCTAGCATTAGGTCAGAACACATCACCATGCCGCTGACCCCTGAGGAGCTTTTGAGTCGAGGTAAGGCTAAGAATGGGCAGTCTTTACCCCCCTCAACATCAGCTTCAGAGTTCCCATCATCCCGTTTAGCTCACACACTCTACAGTGGGGGCAGGTCAGAGAAGAAAATATGGAAGCAGGAAAAAAATGTGAGCATGCAGGGGGGCGGGGGGTGTTAATCTGGGGAGATGCAAGGCCCAAATCTCTCAGTTACTTTATAGCAGAGCTGGAGAGAACCATCATCACAGGGCACCTTCAACAGACTGTGCTGCAGGGTACCATTCCTACTCCCTTCCTGTTCTCTCTCCGCGTCCTGCTTCTTTACTCCATCCTCCCATCATCTACCCATTTGATAGACAGGCGTCCTGTGTGCATTAAAAAGTGCCAAGACTGGGGACCATGAAAGGTCATGTTTAGAGGAACAGAAATGCACCTGAGGCCCCAGTTTGGTTCCCTCAAGTAACCTGATGGGATACACTCTACAGTGTTAAATGCTTAGACTTTGAGCTAGTCGCAGGTCTAAGCAGAGAACGAAGAAGGTCCGGAGCCATGGAGGACAGTAGAAACCGCAAATACAGATTTGTGGCTCACACCAAAACACAAGGAGTCGGCCCAAGTCCCAGAACTGATGTGAGCACACAGGTGAAGGAGTTCAAGAGAAAAGGAAAAAGATGGGGGAGGGGGTGTGTTAATAGGCCCATCGATATTTCCAGGAAGAAACACAGAAAGCAGAGAGCTGAGAGAATCCTAAAGGCCGGGTGACTTATACTAGTTACCCAATGCTCCCGAAGTGGGGAAAATCTAGGTAAGAACCAAGAAGATGCATGGAGTACAGGCAAGGGAAGCATGTTCTTGACTAAAGAGCCCCCCACTAATGGGGCCTGTGGCGGTCAAGGCCACACAGCCCTCAGGACAGCAACTGCTAGAGGGAAGAGTCTACTTTTCCCTGAGAATGCAGCAGCAGTGTGGTTCCCACACCTTGAAGCAGTAGACTCTAGGAGCAGTGGTCCCCATCAAGCCCAGCCTTCTGCTACTCTCCTATGGGGAGAGCTTCTGGGCTCCTCATTGCAGATACTCCAATGTGCAACTTAGAAAGGGTGAAAGGCCCCACCTCTTAAGCTGGGAGAGCGAGGAGTTTGACTTGGAAATCTGTGTGCATGTCCTGGCCTCTCCAATGCTGAAAGACACATGCCCACCTTCATGTGGTCATTTCTCTTGGGGCCAGGATACTGAAAGCGCATGCTGTATCATCACAAGATGGGAGCAGACTCAGAGACTCTCTCCTTGCCCAGGGCATCAGCCCTAAAACAGCTGGCATTAGCTAAAAATCTGGTTCCCCTACTGCCTGCCTTGATGCTGGGGTCTATACAAGCATCAGGCATAGCCCACAGCCAGCCAAGTTGACTCCTGCTCTTTATACAAGTAGTGACAGGCTTCCTGGGATCTGCTTTTGGATCTTCCAGTCAATGGGCCAGCAGTAAACAGACACCTTGGATCCATGTCTGTCACAAACCACTGCTGCCCTCCCTGCTCCCTGAGCTCTGCTTCCCCCACCAGGAGGGAATCAGAACTTCAGTTTCCTGGCTGAGCCCCGCAGATCTGCTACAGTGAGAATGTTTAGCTAGGGCTCAGTGCTGATATCTGGGTTTTGCACTCCTCACAAAGGCTCCTATACATGAAGAGAACCTCGAAACCCCTCTCTTCCTGGGAACTGATCTGAGAGTCCCTTGTGGAGAATCTCTGGCTAGTGCCATGAAATGTCAACCGTCTAATGCAGTCACATAGAAGCAGACATGTCACTACCACTGAAACGGAGGGGACAAGGAACCCTTCCTCAGCCTTATCAGTGAGAGTAATCGTACTCCTTCACAGAAAGCAGTGGGTCTTTCCCATCATAAGGAAACTGTTATCATTTATTTGTTTACCATTCATTCATTCATTTATTCATTCATTCAGCGTTGCTAAAAACTATGCTAGGCAAGGTAGAGCCACCCCTAAAACTGATACATCCAGCAACTCAGGGTCATCTTGTATCCAGGGCAGTGTGATGAAATAGGTTGTCCTGGCTAACAGTTGTCCTGGGTCATGTGCTAATATTCTTGGGCCTCAGTTTACTGATCTTTAAAACAAGGGTTGAGATCATCTCTGAGATCTCTTTCCAGTTACTTGTGGGATTTCTGAATTGGTACCTAGTCAGCCCTGTGACCTTTAGCCATGACTCAGGAAGTGCTTCCTTTCCATGGGATAAAGAGTCAATACAGCTGACCATCCAGGGTAAAAGCAAGCTGGTTTCATGTGTCACAGTTGCGAGATAACACTATGTATTCAAGCGAGAAAGATCTGAAATCTACAGAGAAACTCCGCTAATCAAATATAAATCAAATGAACAATGATTGCAGTCCCAAACTCCTAAACCGGGTTAGAATGTAGAGAGCACTGGCTATATAGGCTGCTTTCTAGCCTTTAGAAAGCCTGCGCTTTTTCCGAGTCTGAGGAGCAACACTCACTAAGCCGGTAGACAGAAGCGATGTCAGTGTGAGCAAGCGCACGTAAGAAGCCGGAACACTCAGCCTTCCTGTCACTTCCAGGGGCCCAGAGAGAACATCTTTCCTCCTCACTGAAAAAGGCAGAGTTCTTGCTCCTGGATGAGGCAGAAAATAGACACAGGTTAGCGCTGGGCTTCCCCACCTCCCTCTCTCCACGCAAGGATGTAAAGCTTAGCGAGGCGGGCTCGTCCATGGTTGGCACCAATTCCTCACTGGCGCAAGCTGTGCTTCACTGCGGGAGAAGAAAGGGAAGTTGGACGGTGGTAAGTGGGTCAAGCAGAGGTGGAAACGCCCCATCTCCCCTGAGAAAGAAAGTCCTGTCCCTCAAACCCTAAGGGCATCGGTTTGAAACAGGAGTGACAGGAATTGGTACCTCAAGGACCAGGATTTAAGGAAACCCTGATAAGTTCCTTTCTCCTTCGTTTATTTCCAGGAAGTCGGGCACAAATCGTACCTGTCTAGAAGAACAGCAAAGAAAGCTCCCCTGTGACCAAAAGGAACACTACCCAGTTGCTAAGATTTGACTTCACGACACAGAACAGCACTATGCAACACTAGGAAAGGAAAGGAATTACTAGGGAACGGGGAGGAGGGGTGTGGCTGGAAAAGCAATCATATCCTGAAGACCTTTTTGAGCACAGCCTATGTGTGACCTACCTGTAAGGACTCATTTGCTTCTTAGGGGTGATTTTGAAAACTACAAATGCCTGACAGGGCACATCCCATATTTAGCTGGTCATGCTGCAAGATCCTTCTCAAGACAGTGCGCGACCCCTGAAATCCCAGCACTCCTTGGGAGGCTGAGACAGAGGAATGCTTTGAATTCAAGGTCACCCTGGACTACGTGGTGAGTTCTAGACCAGCCAGCCTGGGCTACAGAGTGTGACTGAGACAGGAGAGTAGGGCAGAGGGCAAGGTCAGGAAAACCTTGGGCAAAAGCAGCAAAATTAATATAGGAGAAAAACAAAACTGGCAATGAGGAAAGCCAGGCACCCTCACCCACGCACCTCACACCCCACACCCTCAGCCAAGGCCATCTAGAACTGGTTGGAGCCACTGCTGCAGGTGCAGAGGCATGCCAGAGTGTCTGAAGGTGACCAGCCTGCAGCTCATTATAAACTTCATATTAACAGAGAGCGTACACCAAGAAGCCAACCCTGCCCAAATGACTCCCCCAAAAATTTATGACTGGAATGTAAAGAGCCCCATTCTTTGTATCATGCCATCCTTTCAGAGGCTAAAAACTTCCTCCTGCTCCGGCTGTCTTCTAACCTTGAGAGCATCTTTCTCCTTCTGCTACTGTCCACTGCACATGCCTGCTCAGTTTCTTGCTCTAAACCTAAAAATCCCAGCAGATGCTTCTGAACCCCAATGTCCACAGAATCATTGTGCCCAAAGAGAACACAAAACACAGAAATATATATATATATATAGTACCAAACGATTTAAAACCAAATTCTTCAAAACCCCCAAATGCATAGCAGCTAATATGTTTGAAGGATGTTACCACACTGTTGTTTAATCTCCACAGTTGCTCTTTAGGCAGGGACTAGTCTTACAGATAAAAGCCTTACAGATTAAAAAGAGTTAGAATTGGTGACTGAGAAGTGAGAGCCTCTCTAGTCAGGGTAGGGATCTAGAGAAACGGGGATGGGTGGTTGTGATCTGTCCCCGTAGCCTAGGCAAGAGCAGCTGGAAAGCGGGCAACAGGCCAGCGGCTGCAGGGACTGCTCGAGGTTGCTCCCCTCCTCCCTGGCAGACTGCACAAGAGCCCTGCTCTGACACCTGGTTCACAGTACTTCCCCCACAGGTGTGAGCCCCACTCTTGGATTGGTCTGGTACACAGTACTTCCCCCACAGGTGTGAGCCCCACTCTTGGCCTGGTCTGGTTCACAGTACTTCCCCCAGAGGTGTGAGCCCCACTCTTGGCCTGGTCTTCAGAGTCCTCCTATTACCCTCAATTTTTCAGCCTCAGAAGAGTATATGACTAAAACTTTGAGTTGAGATATGAGTATCTCTAAGGGGTCTAGAGCTATGGCTCAGCGGTTAAGAGAGCATACTGCTCTTCCATAGGATCTCAGCCCAGTTCGCAGCACCCACATTGGGTGGCTCACAACCACCTGTAACTCCAGTTCCAGGGGATCCAACACCCTTATCTAGCCTCTGTGAGTAGCAGCATGCACACGGTGCACATCTGTTCACGCAGGCTCACACAGGTATGCATAAAAAAAATAAAGGCTGGGAATGGTGGCACACACCTTTAATCCCAGCATTCAGGAGGTAGAGGCAGACAGTTCTTTATGAGTTCAAGGCTAACTTGGTCTACAAAGGGAGTTCCAGGACAGCCAAGGCTGTTACACAGAGAAACCCTGTCTCAAGAAACCATCACCAAAAAAGAAAAAAGAGAAAAGAAAAGAAAATGTTTGGGGGGCTGGAGAGATAACTAACTGGTTAAGAGCACTGACACTGACTCTTCTCTCTGAGGACCCAAGTTCAATTCCCACCACACACATGGCAGCTCATAACTATCTGTAACTCCAGTTCTAGGGGATCCGACACCATCCCACAGACATACATGCAGAGAAAACACCAGTGCACATAAAATAATAAATCATTAAAAATAAAATAAATAAATTTTAAAATATATATTATATATGTGTCTATATTATATATGTTTACATATTATTTGTTTTTATATATTGTATGTGCTTATGTATGTGTGTGTATATATATATATAGCTTTTGTAGACGCTGTAAATGTTACAATATATTCTGAATTTATATGATCATTTGATATTCATAACAACTCTTTGTAATTGTTTTTTGTTTGTTAATTTGTTAATTTGTTTTTAATCCATGTTTGCTGATGAATGTGACTCAGGAGCATGTTCAGAATTGTACAGTTGGAGGGTGGTAAAGCCAAGACTGAAAGTGGCGTCTTGTCCGTCAGCATCCATGTCCTGACTTGGAGCTGATCTGCCAGCACCCTGACTTTAAAAAGAATCCAAGAGACAGAGCAGCCTACATATTATGGATTTCTAAACACAAAAATGAGCTAGTGAACATGGCAAAGCACCTAATGACATGGCATGCGTTCCTAGGTTACTCTACCCCACACACATTCAAAACCTGGAAGACCCATGAAAAAGAAAAGTAGTTTAACAACCTCTTAAAGTTTAAAAGAGGTAGGAGAAATCTCAAGGATGCAGAATATAAGGATGAGAGGTGATAGCAAGTGTCCCAGAGACTCTAGCAGTTTAGTTGAGTTATAATCACCCTCCCTCCCTGGCCAGGGACAGAAAACTTGATCTTAACTCTGTGTATGAGGGAGTTGGACATAAGCTCTTCCCTAAAGCCCACAGTCTAGAAACACAGCAGTTTCCTTACATGGAACTGCAAAATGTCTTAATGCCTGCCATTCTGGTCACACCTTCCACCTCTGTGAGTCCTGCATCCCCAGTGCCTACACCATTGGAGGGTGTGGCATCCTAGCGAACATGGTGCAATGCAGGCACCGCAGAGACTGCAACGTTATAGGACCTGGACCATGAGCTGCTCAGATTTCAAGAGAAGCAAATGTAGAGATGTCTCCTGGCAAGGAGGTGTTCTTTGCTGCCGAATTCATGCAAGGCCCACATTTCAAAAAGATGTTGAACACAGTTCACGTAATAAAAAACTGCAAACCAAGAAATATAAATTATGAAAGAAAACCAAAAGAATCCCAAAGTTAATAAATACTGCAAATTAGAAGCCATGATCATTTGAAGTCTGACTTACAGTAAGCCTGGTTAAAACAAAGAAACAAGAAATGAAGAGGTGAGACTATGAAGGCTGGATGGTTTTCGGAGCCACAGCCCTCGGAGGCAAAGGCAGCTCTGCAAATGGAAAGCAGAGGCGAGCACACTAAGAGGGGCAAAGATGAGTTAGATGGCAGCTCAGTTGTAGCAGAAGAGAAAAGAATCCCCCAGGATGTGGCCTCAAGTGACAAAAAGGTGACTGGTTACAAAAAAACAAACAAACAAACAAAAAACTGATTCAGCAAGATTGATGATAGACAAGTCCAACATACCTCCGCCAGGATTCCAGGAGAGAGGCTAAAAGATTGAGAGGGGGCAATATTCAAAGGGAGAATGACTGAGAAGTTTCCAGAATTGGAGAAAGACACGATGAGTCTTCAAACTAAAGAAGCACACCAAGTCCTGGGCGAAACAAATAAAAATAACATTTTTAACAAGGAATCCATTTCTGAGAGGTCTTTCCAAGTTATCGACTTCTTGTTTGTTTGTTTGTTTGTTTATTCTTACTTATGGGTTCAACTATCCACAATGTAAGTATTTCATTTAATGACATAAAGGAAATATAAATGATGGCCGGGCAAAGGTGGTACACGCCTTTAATCCCAGCATTCCAGAGACAGAGGCCAATAGATTGCTGAATTCAAGGCCAGCCTGGACTACAAAGTAAGTTCCAGGACAGTCAGGACTATGTGGAGAAAATCTGTCTTGAAAAAACAAAGAAAAAAGAAAAGGAAAGAAAAAAAGAAAAGAATATAAATAGTAAGAACACACATCTGAAATAAACCAAAGGAAGAAGAAAATAATTAAGGCAAATGTTATAATCAACAGCGCAGAAAACAAAGACAGTCAGCAAAAGAAAACATGGTTCTCTAAAAACACTAATAAAATAGACAAAGCCCCAGCACGATGTGCTTGTATTTTTTTTTCTTGCTACTTTCGCACACACACATTCTTTGAAGACGCTAGTCTATGCCTAGGCAACTTATCATTCAAGAGTATTTCATCCAAACAAGGGCTGAGGACTGACAGTCTTGCAAGTTGTGGAATCACAGTGAAAGTAACTGCCAGAGAGTGAGAGTGAGCATCCACAGTCAGCAGGGTTTAATCTGCTGTCAACACCTGATAGCAACTGCTCTCGCCTTGGTAAAACTGTAAAACAGCAAGTTCTGAGAGGAAAAAAGACTGCCTACCTGCCAAGAAACAGCCGTGACACTAACAGCATAATGCTGAGCAGCAAAAGTCGATGTCACGAGAAATAGAATTATAAACAGAAAAGCTATAAAGCATAAAAGAGAAGACAACAAAAGATATAATTTTTAACACTATGAAATTCTGAGTTCTCTCCTACTCTCTTTTTGCTGGGTCTGAGCAACTGGTTTATCAGTCTCGCTTACTTTTTTTAGTGTGGATGTCTGGGTGCATTTCCTGTTGGTTGCACTTTGTTAAAATGGACTATACCACAATGGGAGCACAATGTTTACTAAGAAGAAGGAGGAGGAGGAGGAGACTGAGAAAAAGAAGAAGAAGAAGAAGAGGAGGAGGAGGAGGAGGAGGAGGAGGAGGAGGAGGAGGAAGAGGAAGAGGAGGAAGAGGAGGAAGAGGAGGAAGAGGAGGAAGAGGAGGAAGAGGAGGAAGAGGAGGAAGAGGAGGAAGAGGAGGAGGAAGAAGAAGTCAAAGTGCTTGCCACGGAAGGCACCTGTTCCCTTGCTCAGGGAGGCTGTGGAGACCCTGCCCCATGCGCTTTCACTAAGGTCCAGTCTGCAAAGACAAAGGTCAGTGTGGAAGAAAATGTTCCTCCCCGTTTCCAAGCAAAGCCATGGTCAAGCATTGAGTTGTCCTTGAATAGAGGAGCAACTGGTTTTAAAAGGCTGAGGAACCAGAGGCTCTGCCCAAGCCCAGGTGGCCCTTGAGGAGCAGATCCTCACCTGGATTTGACAGTAAAAAGTTAAATGCCTAATTTTGGCCACTTGTTTGACCTTAAACACTCAACAGGAAAGTAAAACCAAATATTAAAATGATTGATCTATTTTCTTCCTGAGGAACAACGCAAGGGACCACACTCACCAGACGTTAGGCTTAGCTCCATATGAAATGTCATTTAGCCAATTATTTTTCACTAATGTTTTTTTAAGACAGGGTCTTACTAAGTAGACCAAGCCAACCTTGAACTCACTGAGATCCTCCTGCTTCTGCCTCCACCTCTGCCTCTGTCCCCCAAATGCTAAGGTTAAAGATGTGTGCCACCACACCCCACTTAGTGATTTTCTCCTTGTTAAAAAAAAATTACCCAGATACTATGACTTTTGATCAATTCAACCAAGAGAGCCAAGCCCATTATTTTAACCTACAAATTAAATGGTGGCTAAATTATTTCTTCTCTTCCTCTGCTTCCCTCCATCCAAAGCCACCTGGGATGGACCTCACACTGTGATTCTAGCCACTCCAACACCCACTGAAGTGTCTGAAATCATGCTGAGTTCATTCATCACTCTCAAGTCCAGTCTTGGAAAAAAAGACTTGGAAAAAAAGAAGAGGGAGAAGAAGAGAAGCTCAGTAGATGAATGAGATGAAAACACTTCTGAGTCTCAAGACGTTCTAATGCTCTTTGATTTGGACAGTTTAAAAAGTAACCTGTGCTCTGGTTTCTCCTGGTTCCATGTCTAGGGCTTGTCATTCTCATACCTTTTCCCTTTACTTCTCCCTCACATCTCTTCCCAGGCACCAATCAAAGGCTTCTTTTCCTCACACCTGACAGTTATCCAAAGGAAGCAGCCAAAGAATTTTTTGGCATCTCAGATAGACCCACTGGATGGAGTACCCCACACGCTACACCTGACACCCGCATCCAGCTCGACAAAGCCAAGTCAGTCATCGACAGACTTCTATAATGGCAATTGGGGTTCCCTCTTCAGAGGGAAGTGGTAAGAAAAGGAACTAGAAATTGATCAATTTGCCTAAATGGGAAAAAAAAATCTCAAAGAAAAATAGCCAGTTTCTTTCCTGGCTAAAATCAAGAAATGTCCTTGGGTTCTTCGCAGTATCGTTCCTGCTAAAGGTTTGGGGGTGCTGATCCTTGATCTGGTTTTTAAATGATTTTAGGGTAACTTATTCAGAGTAGGGAATTACAGTAGCAATAAAGGCCCAATAAGAAAAAGCTTCTGGGACTGGAGAGATGGCTCAGTGGTTAAGAGGACCGCCTGCTCTTACAGAGGTCTTGAGTTCAATTCCTAGAAACTACATGATGGCTTACAACCATCTGTAATGAGATCTGGTGCCCTCTTCTGGCCTTCAGGTATACATGCAGACAGCACACTGTATACTATAAAATAAATAAAATCTTTAAAAAATAAAAGAAAACTTCTGGATGCTGCAGAGATGGCTCAGCCATTAAGAGCACTTGATCAAACCAGATGGCCAGGTTTGATTCCCACCACCCATAAAGTGGCTCACAACCATCTGTAACTAGGAGATTCAACACCATCTACTGGCCTCCACAGTCCCCAGGCATGTACATGCTATACAGACATACATGCAGGCAAAACACTCAACCACATAAAATGAAATCATAAAAATTAGAGATTAAAAAGAAAAATAAACTTCTGGTCAAAAGAATCCAGCCTCTGGCCTAGTGTTCCAGTTGAGCCAGGTTGATCACCTGGCCATAGGAGTAGTACCCCAAGGAAGGCAGGTTCTGTTTAAGTCATGCCAAAGAGATAGGCAGAAGAATTTATCCTTTAATGAGATACTGTCCTTTTTCCTTCTCAGAATCCCCACCCCTTATGCAGAAGTGCACCAGGTTCAAACATGCGACTTCTTTAAGTCTGTCCACTTTTTTAAATTATCCAGAAAAGTTTAACTTCTTTTCTTCTGTCTGTCTCTTTTCTAAGTATCTTTTCCCTTAGGATTTTGGTTTCCTTCCTCTTTCTCCAATGTTCCCCTCCCTTCCTCCATGTGGCTGACTTCCATGCTAGCTGAAATATCACAGGCTTTCCTCCATTCTATGCTCCTCCTCTGGGCAGTGGTTGAGATTTATAACTTGCCTGCCCTGGGTTCTGCATTATTTCAAGTGCAAATAAGACTGTTCTTGAACTTTAATAAACATAAAATAAAATAAATGCTTGCCGCAAGTTTTACAGGCTTGTTTTCTAGCTGCCATTACTGTGAATCTAGGTGGCTGTCATTAAAATTCTGTCAAAAGAAACCACATCCCTTTGCTTCCTTGGACAAGCATTCCTTTGCCACGGGGCTAAAGCACCAGTCAAAGGCTATTTTGAAAACAACCCTGGGGAAACGTAGTTCTCAACACATAGACAGTTGGGTATGCATACAGACATGTACACCTACCAATGTCATAAAAGGTCCTATACATTCATGTTCACACCATTTATGGGACACTAGGAAGAGTGTGATGTAAGCAAACACTGCCGTCTTTCTCAAAAACCCTTCACAAATAAACAGACACAGTCTAAGAGCGGCACCCTGTGGCATTGACAGGCACACTGCCCAGGCATAACACACAGGAACTTCAGCAGTGTGCTGATGTGAGGCCAGATTGCTCGACTGTCATACCTCTGATCTTGACCTCTAAACTCACGCTCCATCCTTACTGTGGTCCAGGGACATCTGTAGTCAGTCCAAAGAGTACTTCTAGGGATATAAGGGCAAAAGGTCTCCCTACCTCTCCCACTACTCCCTGGTTCCTGAGTCTTATCCCCTAACTGCAAATATGCAGTTTCTGATGCATTGGATCCCACAGATGACCAGGGCACTGCCACACCCTTTGATGTGGACAATGCTGTTCCTCGGTGAGAGAAGGTGACCTTATAGCTAAGCACCAAACCAACTTAGTGAGCCCGAGTTGTCATCTGGGCAGTGTCTGAGTCACAGAATTCCAAATACAATGGATAAACTTGAAAACCAACCTCTAACATCCTATTAAAACTGAACCTCGAAGATTAGCATGCACAATGGTGACAGCGATGCAATAATAAAAGCCACGACACCAAACACTGACACACCGTACCAGGTTTGCACGCTCCGTGTGCATGATCTAATCTAGGCTCATGGCAACCCTATCAGGTAGAGCTAACATCACACACATTTTACAAATAGGAAAACTGAGGGCCAGAAAGATAACTCACTATGTGCAAAGCACAGAGCTGGTTAGTTCTTGAAGACATGAGATCTTTTAGCCAGTCTAATCCAGAAATCTGAAAAACGGTAAGCTTCTATACCTACAAATCCTTCCTGTTGTCAGCCACAAAGGCCGTTTCCCAGCCAGTCATCCTCACCCACTGATGCCAGTAACAGTGTTAGCCACCCCAGCGTCTCCTGGGCAGCTCCTTCTTCAGGGGCCTCCTTTTGTAGTCTTTCTGCTTCCCTCCTCAGCTATGGAAATGGCTCTTTCCCCACTAAGTCTCTGCTCTTTTCCTTCTTTCTTCCTCTCATCAGGACCTCCGTTACTGGATTCATACATTTGATGCTGAGATTCTAGTGTTCTAGATACAGGGCTTTGGATTCAAGCCCCTTTCCTGGGATGTCCCTACTCTCCACCTCCTACAAAAAATAAAGTGGTCATTTAGACTGGTATCTTTCACCTGGCTGCCAGCTAGCCCCACCTTCTATAACTATCATGGCCCAAGCCCTTCTCAGAATATGTAGATGGAGTCTTTGGGGGCAAGACACAGATATTCATTGGTGCAAGTCTCTCAGATTCCTTAACTTCCTGGTGGTTGCTACTCAGCCCCAGAGTCTCCTCCCCCTCCACACTCCTCCTCCAGGATCCCAGCCTTAGCCTTGTCCCCGGATTCCTGTCTCCTAGTCAGTGCCCTGTTGATATATACCTCACCCAAAGCCAGGCAGCACCCATCATCTCTCAGCCTCTGCAGACATTCAGACACTCGGCATCCTCCGTAAGGTACAGGGAACACCCTACACAGTCTCCCCACCTTCTGCCTCAGGGAAAGCCATGCCAGGTCTTGGCTATACCAGTGTCCTCCAGGTAACCTGTCTCCAAGAGGATGACTTGCCTTTTTCCCATGATGCAAAGTTTAACTCAAAAGTCGCCTTTCTCGTAATAGCACTCTTGCTCTCTCTCTCCCTCCCTCCCTCCCTCTCCCTCTCTCTCCTGTGCCTTCTTTGTATTTTTTCTATTTTTTATTTTAATTAAAATGTAATAACATAATTTCCCCCTTCCCTTTCCTCCCACCAGCCTTTTCCATATCCCCTGTCTCCTGTCTCTCCCATTTCCTCTGCCTAACTCCCTCTCCTGAGAGTTCTGTTGACAGCCCTGTCCACTTTATAAATCCCTACTGTCCTCCGCCCCTCCCAAGATGGCAAGGAGTGCCTTCCCTGTCCAAGGATTCAGATTTCGCACTTCTACATAGAAAAATGGCCTTTCTCCTCTCCCTAGAAATGGCAGATCACAGAGGGAGTTTCTGCCCTCTGTCTACTCTCTTGGTTGACTCTTTTTCATGAGAGAGGAAATAATCCTAGTATAAATACTGAACGCATTAGATAGTCCTTGGGTAGTCTTAGATATTCCTTCTATAGCTGTAGCTATCTATTACTTATGCAGCAAGATATTCCTAATGTAGCCAGAGGTATTTTTAATGTAGTCTTAGGTATTCCTTACAGAGCCATAGATGCTCCTCATGTAGTCTTAGATATTTCTTGTGTAGCTGTAGTGACTTCTTATGTAACCTTAGATACTTCAAATGTACCCATAAATGTTCTTTATGGGCTCACAGATACCCATTACATAGGCTTAAATATCCTTCACGTAACCTTAGAGAATCCTCAGATAACCTTAAATATTCCTTATGTAGCCTTGGTTTTTCCTTTGATAGCCTTAGATAATCTCTGTGTAGCTTTAGATATTCCCCCACTGTGGAAGACTGTGGCCACAGTGGCTTCGTGTATGGAGGCAGATTTACCTTTCCCTGTGTGCTTGCCTGAGCCTGACTTTCTGCTTCCCTATTACCTTGGGAAGCCCACCCAAACAGACCAGGCAGCACTGCCTGTCTCTGCCCTTCCCATGACAGGGGGTTGGATGGACTACCCACCTGCTGCCAATTGATCAGAAGCATAGGTTTGCTCCTCAGAACCAGCCCTTCCAGAATCAGAACCAGAGAGGAGGAGAAGGTACCTCTGGTTCTCCTTGCCAGGACTGACTTCACAAGTTCAAATTTTAACCTGAACACCAAGTGTATGAACATCTCCAAAGAACCTGCCTCCCTGACCTAACAGGAATGTCATTGACCAAGCCAGTAATCTTCTGCTCTCTGTTTAGGTTCATCCTTTGACTGGACATGGTAAGTGATGGGATCCAGAACCTTGTGCTGTATGTACCCTTGGTGCAGAGCCTTTGGTCTTGAGGCTCTGCTTCTCCATTTGAACACAGCGAGGCCTCAAAGAACAACTGTTGAAGAGAACTGAGATGATTCTTTCTTTGATTGTGCCTCCTTCCTAGAACTTCCTGTGTCCACCTTGGATGTCAGAAGGAGACCCTCTGGTTCCACATCCAGGGTACCCCCTCCACCCTCTGCAAAGCTGCTCAGAGGGGAAGAGAGCACTGGGGAAGTCAGCTGGGACATCAAACATACTCACACTGGGGAGCAGGAATCTGGATCTATGCTCCTGGTGGGGACAAAGCCCACTTCTCCTGAGGTCACTGACTTCCCAATGAACCACTGCAGCCCGGGGATAACAAAGCCAAGGATCTCAATGCTTTCTCCCTGGAGGAAGCTCAGTTCATCCTTTTCCTCTTGTTTGTAATCCATCAGGGCCTTGCACCGTCCTCTGCCTGTAGAAGACATCATACAGGTCAACTAGAAAGCTATATAGGAGTGAATCTTCCCCTGTCTATCAGTGTGATACAGGCTAGAGTATCCCAGCCTTAAGGAATTTTAATAATTTAGTCAGATCACACACACACACACACACACACACACACACACACACACACACAAATCAAACTGGTAGGAATGGCCAGGGCTAGTAGGTTTTTCATTTTACCAAACTAGAACAATACAAAAAGGAGCTACAATCCAAATGCTTTTCACTATCATTTTTTTAAAAAAAGAAAAGACACAAGTATAAGGAAGATATTCTCAGAATACAGAATATGCACGCCTTTAAACTAGTTAAGCTTATAGGAAATTGGGATGTTCCTTGTATTATCCTCAACAGATTCTACCACCATCGTACATCTCATCACCATGCTTGGCACAAGACCCCAGAGCAGTGCTTAAGAATCTTTACAGCAGAAGATGCCTACATCTCCTTCCAGCTGCTTCAGTCACTGTGACACCTGATGCTCTTCAATACTGGAGTCAAATGCAAAGTGCATCATGCCTGGTACCTAGTGGACTTTCCGAAGATGCTACTGTACAATCGCTGGTAGAACAGGGTGCTGCAGGGAAACCAGAGGGCTCTGGGATTACCCTTAAAGCTATAGGGATTACCAAGTTTGATGAATGGCTCCCCTAGGATCCAGTAACAATGCTTTTGAGTATGGTACTGTCTAGTTTACAAAGCACATTTCCATTCTCAGGTTTTCCTGGGGGCTGAATGCCAAACAGAGTACCCAGCAGAATTCCCTCTTCATGGAGGGAAGCAGTGTTGAGTGATGCTCTAAGGGGTTAACCTGCAGTCACGCTTCCCAGCTACTGACCACCTCTCCTGCACATCTGCGTAGTTCTTGGGACAGCGTTTGGCTTAATTACACCACTTTTTTATTGAGAAGATAGAAGCCCAGTGAAGGCAGGGAGTGCCGGTGTGAGGTTGTGTAAACCACAACAGACTCCAAAGTCCCATAGTTCTGACTGTACACAGGTTGTGTTTCTTCAAATGCTAATACCCTTGCTTATGGCCAATTACTGCAAAGTTCTAATACTTTGATTCTGTGACTCCTCCTAGTTGTTTTAAGTGTCATTAGGGTTTGGGACTTGTAAAACTATTTTTTTTAAAACTAGAGATACATAATAAAATGTACTAGAATATAGGGAGTTGCAAGGATACAGTTTCAGCAGTGTATTTTAGATATTTTGTTATCTAGTTAGCACATAAACAGCGACGTGTGTGTGTGTGTGTGTGTAGACAGAGATTAGCTGACATGTGGTGTGTGGGGGGGGATGTGGGTGTGTGTGTGTGTGTGTTAGTGTGTGTGTACAGGTAGATGTGTGCATAGTCCATTATCTATTCATCCAGTGTTTCCTGGGTACTCACTATGTCCTAGGCACTAATAGTCCCCCTAAATCACATCATGCTATGGAAAATCAGAAAATATTTGGGTAAAGAGTTGGGAACCAGTGGCCTGCAGGTCACATTTGACTCAAAATTGTTTCGTTTGGCCCATGCGAGCCTTTTTTTCTATCGATCTATCTTTAAATCTCTCTCACCCACCCCATTCCCTAACATCCCTCCCCCAGCCCTCTCCACATATATGTGTTCTGCCTGTTCATGTAGTTAGGGATCTGTTTCCTCAGCCCTGGCCAGAATCTCACGTCACAGGCAAAGACCCCAGGCATGCAGACAGTAACCAACTTCCCACATTCCAGCAGTGAGACCAGGAAGCAGGAGAATATCATCGGCCCATCAATGCTGCTTTCATCTCATACCAATATGACAGGAACCTGTCCAGTCTCTCTTCCTGGGAAGACCACAGATTCCTGGGTAATTCTTTAGGAACCATCTGCCAGTGGAAACAGGAAGTTTTAAGATGTTATAACAATGAACAGAATAGTCCCATAGAAAAATGATGGTGGTGTCACTGTTATTTAATCTTATTTTAATGGCAGCAAACTTAGAGCTTACGTTACGCTGTAAAGATGAAAGTTTGGGATGTTTCCTAGCTCTGCAATTCTCCTGCCAGTTAAGTAATTTACACACAACCTTTAGTATCCTCACTGCCAGTTCTGCCAGGATCAGGCAGACTGTGTAAGAAGTGAAATAATGGTATCGCTCTATAATCTCAAGTTTACCATATCCTCCAGTGGGAAGAACATGCCTGAGGAGATAATCTAAAATGGAAGTTTCTGGGTCCAATACCAATAGACTCAGAGGAGGGTCAGGGAGCTGAATTCACAGTAACACCCTCAGGTGACCCTGATTTAAGTGGTCTTAGTCCGTGCATTGAAAAGCACTTCAAGAGGCTGGAGAGATGGCTTGGTGGTTAAGAACACACACTGCTCTTCCGGAGGACCTGGGTTCAATTCCCAGCACCCACATGGCAGCTCACAATTGCATGTAGTTTCAATTTCAGGGGATCTGGCACCATCCCAGACATGCACGCAGGCAAAACACCAATGCCCATAAAATAAAAATAAATTTAAAAACAGAAAAGCTCTTCGATAGAGGTCATACATTTCATCCTATATACTATGTTCATCTAAAACTTAGAGTTTTCTTCCACTTTCATCAAATAATACAATCAAAATAGACTAGGGTATTAAAAAGTCACCTCAATTTTGTCTTCTTCCAGACACCAGGAATACTATAGCTAAAAGGATATCTATTCTATTTTGTACAAGTTTCGGTGGGCTTCAGGACCCTCCCCCAGGGAGTGGGCAGCTACTCACTGATGGAAAGGGACAGACAGGGGCTCCAGGGCTGACACAGGCACCAGGCCCTTCTGACCCGTCACTAAAGACACGCTTTCCCACTCAGATTCGCCTTCCGGGAGCACGGAGATTAGCTCATTCTTGCACAGTGTCAAATATTCCCCATCCTTTTCATCTGGCTGAGCCACGGAGCAGGTGGCTCTGCAGAAGAAGTGGCCTGCAGAGAACGAGAAAAACATTCCAAGGAGTAGCTGGCAACGGGAGAATCTCCGATAAGGTACCACTTAGAAGCAGAGCCCAGACAACTTTCTTTCTCTGAGTAAAGTCCACTGTCCAGGAGGAAGCACAAGGACTTTGAACTGTGATCCCGAGGAGTAAGAACAGCCACTGACGGGGTGTTCCCTTAAAATCAATACTAACAGATCTGAGTAATGGGGGAGAATACAGCTAAATTGGGCTTTTCCTCAAAAAATAGAGATGAAGTAAACCGCCCCCCCATCCTGGAAATATGTGTGCATTTACTAAACTCTGGCTGTCTTTGCAACCCTGTGATTCACTCAGAGCCACTGAGAGAAAGGAAATCAGTTTAGATGGAAGCAATGGCTCTGACTGAACTTTGCATTGGTGCAACACAGACTCCATCAAAGGGGTTTGCAATGGGATTGGAAAGAGAATCGCTCTTGTAAAACTACTGGGAACCAATCTGGCTTCCAATATGTTTTAAGTGATCAGACTTGAACAACTGTAAGTCTGACGGCATCTACCCTTGTGAAAAGGTCAGATAGGGTGCTTCAGCTGACTCCTCGGCATTGTTATTGAATTTCATGAAAAAAATTTGGGTTTTCCGAGTTATAAATTTACTTTACACTCAAATTACATCATGTGTTCATAGAACCGTCTCACAATCCTGGAGATCATTAGAATTACATGGGAAACTATTTTTAAAATGCCAATCAATGCCAGGGTCCCCACCTCCAAGAACTCTACCAGTCTAGGAGAGCCTGGCAGCCCACCCTCCAAACCTCCAATCTCCCTGAATATGAATCAGTGAGACCAACTAACACAACTGTTTGCATGATGCCAGGACCAGGCTGAGAGGGATGTTTGAAGTTTCGTTACAACAGACGGGTTGGCTAATGCATGTCTTCCTCTTTTGGTATCTTAATCATCTGAGGGACTCCAATAACAACATCTCAATGCGGCTCCCACCCCAAATCCCATGCCAGACTCACCTTCCTGCAGTAAGAGGCCCAGGTATATTTTCTCCAAGTGACTGTCATCTACAGACACTTGGATCTCTGTGTCATCCACCAGCCTGCAGTTGAGCCAGTACTTGTGGTCAAAGAAGAGCTGTTCCAGACACATGGACACATAGCCTAGAGGTCAAACCCACACAGCTGAACGAGGTGAGTTCTGCCCTGAGCGACCACCAAAGAGAAAGCAGGTTCCATCCTGCCTTCAGACCCAGAGTCACCATTTAAGTGGAGCAGAGTGCTAAGTAGACACCTTTCTAGAATGAACTGATTCTTCTCAATATCCACTAGGAAATACAAGTTGAGTTTAAGTCATGTTTACCATTCTAAGCATTTCATGGTCTCCGTAAGTGCATATTTATCTTTTTAAATCTTTCTACATTTATTCTCTCTCTATATATATATGTGTGTGTGTGTGTGTGTGTGTGTGTGTGTGTGTGTGTTGCGGGGAGGGGTAAGCAAATACACTCATATACCACAGTGCCTGAGCAGAAGCCAAAGAACACTTTGCAGAGTCAGCTTTCCTCCACCGTGTGGGTTTCTGGGTGGAACTCAGGCTGTCAGGCTTGGTGGCACGTGCCTTCACCACTGAGCCATTTCATTGACCCTCAGTTGCTTTTTCTAATACAGCAATGGAGGTCTTTCAGTGTGCTGTGTCAACTCTGAGGGTTCCTAGACTCCCCTTCAAGTTCTAACCTGAAGCTCAAATCTCTGTACTCTGATGAGGCTGTGACAGCCCACGGAGTCAGAATCCCATTCCACCATCTTCTCTGACTCTGCCCTCCCATACAGCCTAGGATGCTCCGCCTTGTTACAAGCAGAAATGGCTGGGGATGTGGGACAGTGGTCAGAGTGCTCACCTAGCATGAGCAAAGCTCTGGGTTTGAGTCTCAGAATTGAAAAGAGAGAGAGAAAGGAGGGGGAGAAAGAAAACTTAAAACTATGTAAATTGTAAAAAAAAAATCATTATTATATGTCAACATTCTTCTGAACATGAATTACTCATATTGAAATTTTGCTTCTTTTGAGTCTTCTTCACTATTCCTATAATGCAATAACCTGCGACTCTCCACCTTCACTGTCTACTACAAAAGTCTTCTTAAACTTGGAAGTTCACACCTAGGAGTCTTGTAAAAATGCAGAGACTCATTAGCAGGTCTGAGCTAGGGCCTGGACTTCTGAGCCTGCAACACCAGCACGCTCCAGGGAGTGAACAAACTGATCCACAAAGAAAAACCTCAATGCCGACCATCTGTAATGGTCACAGGCACTCCATCCCAGAGAGCAGGAAAATCACCGTGAATATAAGAGAAGGTTCCCCCTCCAGTCAAAGGTCACTTTGACCTTTAGCGCAGCTCAGCATTGCCCTCTAGGTACAAATACAGGGAACCCAGTGTTCTCTCTGTAAGGCAGCAAATGTTCAACAATTAGGTGACTTGGCTTTGAAGCCATCAGTTCCTACCAGATGTCTTTTGTCCTGGAACAGAGGATGAAACACTGCCCACTACAGTGGCAATGTCACTGTGCCCTGACATCTGTACCTTTCTAGAAAACTCTGAAGACTGGGGCCACTTCCCATCAGGGTCTCCCATCTCTTTCTTTGGCTCTTTTACAAGTACATGGGACAAAGCATCTTCAAGCTTTAGTATTTAGAGCAGCTTCCCACTCCTCCTCAGGAATACTTGTCTTTCCTCTTAAGGAACTCAACATCTGTCTCACGGCTTCCAATTCAGTAGCTCACCAAATGGGTTGTCCAGTTATGTAATTTAAAAAAAAAAGCTCTCCCTGGACATAGGGAAATAAATTTCTTCACATGACATTTTAGAGTAATAGTTAATATTTATTTTAGAATTAGCTTTAGAGAATTTATGATATTTCAAAAGGCTAACCATCCATTTCAGGGCTGCATTTCTTTTAACTCTCAGAGACCAACCAGTTCCCTGATGTCAGGCTCAAGAGCTGGCTAGATTGAGAAGCATGTTTCTCCTCTACCTACCCAGGGCGTACCTAAGTTCAGGTAGGTGGAAAACTTCCAGATTTCTTCCACAGTCTTGAAGGTGATGAGGAACTGGTCCTTCTGGGACTGAATGCTCACCAGCCTTGCAGAGAGATCCTGAGCAAGAGCAACAAGTCAGCGTGTGGTCACAGAGTCCTTTAAGGAGGTCATGTGAGGACCCAGCGTTAATCACCAGCAGATGAATGGCTACTAAGCAAGATGCTATAAATCATCTCTCACGGCAAGGACTGTCTACATTATGCTTACTGCTTATGAATGCCATTATTTCATATCTTTCACATTTGGGTTATTTTACAGTCTTATTGCCCTAAACAGCCCTGGGATAACTACCTCAATAGATAAATCTTTATGCACATCCTTGCTTGCACACAATTCTAAGAAGCACATGCATCGTCTATTCAAAAATGCAGCCACCCAAACAACCTCCAAAAATATTTGCCAATGTATTTGCATAAGAAGAACAAGAAGAGGCCTGGGACCTCCTTGCTGTCTAAAATGGAACAAAGTAGGCTTGAACCCGTGGCACTTGCTTCCCCTCTGACCATCCCACCCCAGGGTCAGGAACTGCTAGACCCCGTCCTTAGGGAGTCTACAGGGAAGAGGATCCAAAAGAAGAGCCCAAGCCCAGTGGGAATCTGCAATCTGTCAACACCAGAGAGAGACTCAGAAGCCCCAGGTTCAGAGCAGGTATAGACCTTGAGAGCAAGCAGGGCTGCTGGGTTAAAATATATATATATATATAGTGAATTTGCTAGATGTCAGACCTTTGTAAGGTAAATCTTCACAACGCTTCATTCAGCTACCACAATAAATACCTGGAAAGAGTGTGATAGTGGTATTTAGTCCACTCTAAGACAGGTTTTTGTGTTAACTCACAAAATGAAAGACGAGGAAGTGCATCACCCAGCCTAACAGGGCAGGCGCACTTTCCTTCAGATCTACACTAAAAAAGGATGAGCATTCTGTTTAATAGTATCGTGAAGCTACTAGCATCGCCCCAGTTTTGTAAACAAAAACGATGAGGACACAGAGAGGTGAGGTAAATTGCCTAGGGTCTCCTACAGTGAGCGCGCTACAGAGCCCTGATTATCTCTGGGATACAGCCAGCTTCTGGCCTCAGCCTCCACCCCTCAACATACTCAGCTCAAGTACGATATAGCCTAACGGACAGCTCTCGCCATCAAACTCTGCTCCTGCCCACAGCAAAGGTCGTTTAATTGGAAGGGAAATTCATTAAAGCCATCGGCAGCAGGTGTCTTTACTTCCTGAATTCCAGGAATTAAAATAGAATAAAATTTAGAAGCCCAGGGCAGGAGAAATGGCTCAGGAGGTAAAACCACTTGTTGTTCAAGCATAAGGACATGAGTTTAGGTCCCGTCACCCATGTAAGAAAAATCAGTTGTCGTCCATACACCTGTAACCCCAGTACTGAGGGGTGGGGGCAGAGACTGGAGGAATGCTGGGGCTTGCGGGCCATCAGCCTGGTTCCAGTGTAAGTGAAACTCCATCTCAAAGGAAAAGAGAGAAAAGTGACAGAGCAGGACACCTAATGTCCCCCTCCAGCCTCCTCGAATGCGCAAGCATGGTGATCTGCACGGTGCATGCACATCCTCACACATACGCATACATGCACAAGCGCATACACACACATATGCATACAAGGACTGCGCATACACACAAATGCACACACATGCGCATGCACCACAGTCACACACAGGGACACGCGTTTCTTTTTAACTTTTAGCTATTGATTATGGAGCAGATACCATGACTACAGTGTACTAAACAAAGCTCTACAGGCGTAGCCTTGCTTTCTTCTAAAACCCAGCCGCTGTCACTCAGTTACATGACAGCCACACACTTTTCTCCTTTTAGCTTGTGCCAGATTAAGGAGGAAATAAAAAGAATAAGACATATTAGATTATCATGTAAAGCAATACTTTCTTTCCCCACTACCGACCACAACAAATTCTCTCTGTTTCTGACTCTCAGTCTTTGATCAGACCTTTCATAATACCAAATACAACTTAATCTATCTACTATGAAAGTCCATTTAATTTATTTCATTTTTACTCTCATCCCAACATTTATAGTTATGGCTTTTTCACTGACAATATTAATACTTTAAAAATATGTGCTTGGCCAGGCAATGGTGGCATATGCCTTTAATCTCAGCACTTAGGAGGCAGAAATAGGCAGATCTCTGCGAGTTTGAGGCCAGTCTGGCCTACAGAACTAGTTCCAGGACAGTAAGGGCTGTTACACAGAGAAACCTGTCTTGGGTGGCTGGGGGGCGGGGGGAGGGAAGAAAGAAAAAAAAAGAAAAGAAAAAATAAAATATGTGCTTGCCAGGTGATGATGGCATACACCTCAGGTGGATCCCTGTGAGTTCAAGGCCAGTCTGGTCTACAGAGTAAGATCCAAGACAGTCAGGGCTACCCAGAGAAACTCTGTCTTCAGGAGAAAAAAAAGAAATGTGTTCAATGTTTACCAAGACCCAAGGAAAAGGAGAAAATGGACAGTTATTTGTGTCACAGAGAATGAACTTGGAGTGATGGGGATAGAATCTTCTGGAGACAAAGATAAGTGAATTGTGCATTTTAAATCACAATGGGAAAATATGTGAATGTTGTACCCTAGTAACAAAACAAAATTCAAATGTAGCAAGTTATAGGGGAAGTATACTTCTGAGGCGGTTGCTATAAATATCCTGATTCTGCATTAGTGCAAGTAACTTGACCAAATTTGGGGGCCAGGAGGGGGGTTCCTCTGGTTTAGGCCACTTTACTGTTTGACAGCCAGATGTTTTTGAGGGGATGTACTTTGTTCCAGGCCCAGTCCGTGCTATTAGGGACCCGAGATCCGAGAGCCAGCCACCCCAGCTCACCTTAAACAGTGCACGGACTTCATGGTCTTCATTCTCCAGGGCCCAGAGCCGCCTCCGTGCAGCCTCCTGCAAGGGTGCATTGACACAGCTCCTGAAGCGACTCTTCACACAGAATGAGAGCACCAGGTCTGCAAGAGAGCAGAGAGAGATGCAAGGCTGCACACACAGTGAACGAGAGCAGAAAGAGATGCAAGGCTGCACACACAGTGAATGAGAACAGAGAGAGATGCAAGGCTGCACACACAGTGAACGAGAGCAGAGAGAGATGCAAGGCTGCACACACAGTGAACGAGAGCAGAGAGAGATGCAAGGCTGCACACACAGTGAACGAGAGCAGAGATGCAAGGCTGCACACATAGTGAGCGAGAGCAGAGATGCAAGGCTGCAGACATAGTGAATGAGAACAGAGAGTCAAAGCTGAACCCACAGTGAACGAGAGGGAAGGAGAGAATGTTTCGCCCACGAGCCCTAAATTGCTATCCTCCACTGACGATAGATCAGAGTAAGCTAAAGATTTCTCCATGTTCCCTTTCCAAGTGTCCTCCCTGGGGACAGGGAAAGACACTGAAGGTCAGCAGGGCTCTGGAGAGGGGCACAGTGGTCACTTCTGCTCAGGTGCTGATACAGAACCAGCCAGGACGGACCTTGCTTCCAGCAGACGATGTGTGAATGTTCCAAATGAAGGCTACATTATCCAAACTGAAGGGGATGCATTTATACACAAATTTATTTTCATTAAACATATTTCTGTTTTAATTTATTTTTATTTTGTGTGCATTGGTGGTTTGCCTGCATATGTCTATATGAGGCTATCAGATCTTGGAGTTACAAACAGTTGTAAGCTGCCATGTGGGTGCTGGGAATTGAACCTGGGTCCTCTGAAAGAGCGGTGCTCTTAACCACTGAGCCATTTCTCCAGTCCCTACACACAAATGTACACTAGGAAATAAATATTATCTTATGATCTGTTTGCACACATTTTCCCAACCTGTTTTTCATGCTTCAGGACTAACATTTCTTATGACAACCAGGGAGATACTAAGAGTCAATCTTTATTTTCTTCAGAGATCACAGTCATTTAACAAAAACTCCTTGAAGCCTCCTGGAAGTCTGTTTAGATGCACTCGTACAACAAAGAACAAGGTTAGCTCCTGTTCCCATGAGTGATGCTTGGACAGAACTGCCTGCCAAGGATTTCTTCTCATAGAGAAAAGAACTAAGGAGGGAGGAAAATGCAATGGAATCAAGAAACAGTTATATGCAGTTGGATATGTGTTTGGGGTTGTTAGAAGAGGCCACACAGGATGTCCCTTTGCTACAGAAATTGTCCTTTCAGAAATGGTTTCTTCAGATATGAAGTATCAAGTTTGTTAATAATAAGCTAACAGGAGAAATAGAAGCATTGGGCTGAATTCAGAGAAACCAGCTCCTCATCCCAACTTGGCTGAAGCCAGGTTATAGAGATGGCCCTTATCCTGCGGGTGGAGTCCACAGGGCAGTCTGAACGCCCACGTGGAAAAGGCCCATTTGCAACCCAGAGGTGCTGAAAGTACTGTCTGCGGCTGCAGGTCAGCTCCTGCACACATTCAAACGACCTGCATCTAGGTAAGAGGCCATTTCTTCCACTCAGATCCTCTCTGATCTGTGTTCCCTCCAGTCTACCTAAGTCCCTCTCCACATCTGGCCATTCTCCCCAGCTCCATCTGGCAGTCCTTCATGCTAACCTCCAGGATGAATGATAGCACAAACAAGAAGCCAAGGGAGGATTCTCAGACCCTCAGGTTCAGGGATTAGCTCTGCTCTCAAGCCTATGCCACCCTGAGCAGTTAACTACCTTTGTATGCTTGATAGTCCTGTTAGAAAAAAAAAATGGTTTTGATAAGACCCATGACAGGGCTTTGAAAGGGACCTTTTCCAAAGAGCTATGCATATACCTCTTCTCTTAGTTCCTGGCCCATAATAAATGCTCAATACATGTGAAGCTTTTGGACCATCCCTCAGTCCCAATACCCCAGCAATTCTGCTCACCAATGTCCTCAACTGCTGATACTGTTAACCTTGACAATAGCTGATACTGCTGGCTTCTGTTCTGCTAAACTCCGTCTCTCCTGCCTTCCAAAACCTAAGGCAAACTCCCTCTTAGGATCTCCAAAATCACTGCTGCCCTCTGGTGGTGTCCTCATTGTGACTCTTCTTATGATGTGTGAACCCATGTATACAAAATGGAGAGATCCTGAATTTGAATAAACCATCTTTTAAAATCTTAGTTGATACTGAGAGCAGAACTTCTGGGCAGGTGGAATCCTGTAATACCCCAAATCACCACACGGGGCAGTAAGTCCAGTTCACTCTAGTGCAGACTGCAGCAGGCTGTGTCCTATTTTAATCTTTCTGGAAGCCAGGCCAGTAATGTACTGATTCTGTCTGGGATCGACCTGCATCAAGCTAGGTTGAAAGCTAGCACCAAGTCTCCCACTTCCACACCATGACCTTCCTGCAAGCTCTGCCTGGAGATTCGGTTTCATCGAATGACACCCGTTGGAAAGTTATCCACTTTCACGCACTAGTAAGACAATATGCTGACTCCAGCGCGGTTCTGAGCAGCCAAAGGCAAAGTCAAAGGGTTTTCTGGGACGGCCCAAGCTTACAGATGTCAAGCAGGTGAATGACCCAAGAGCAAGATTTGTCTCATTACTGTCGAGATGGCTCAGTGGATAAGGCACGTGTTAAGGCTGATGTCCTGAGTTTGGTCCTGAGATAGACATAGTGGAGGGAGAGAGCCAATTCCCGAGTTCTGATGTGTGTACCCACACACATACAAACACACGCATAAGTAAACGTGATTTAAAACATTTAATTAGAAACTAGCATTTAGACACAATTTCCAAAGGCAAATAGACAGAACCTGGTTTGATAATTATATAATATCGATTTACATCATTTATATACATAGAGATAAATATAACTCTCTCACAAATCTTCCATCACAAGGGAAAGTATATTTTTGGAAGAGTGTGGACCATGATGGTTACAAATAGGACAAGGGTGATGGCAACTTCGCTGTCAACTCGACTACGTCTGTCATTAATTAAACCCCAAGCAGCTAGGGACACCTGTGAGGAACTTTTCTTAATTAAACCATCTGACGTGGGAAGACCCACCTTTAATTTGGATCTTTTGAGGTGGAAAAATCCACCATAAATCAGAGTCACACCTCCTGGCAGCATTCTGTATAAAGGACACGGGGATGAAGGAAGCTTCAGCTCTCTGCCTGCTTGCCCTCGCTCTCACCAGCAAGTCCATCCTTCGCTGGCATTAGAGTCTTCTTCATCAGGACTCCAGTGTATACTGCGGACCAGCTAAGGCTTTCCGACTCATAGACTGAACAATTACTGGATTGTTGGACATTGTGTTAGCACAGTCATTGTTGGACTAGCTGGACCACAGACTGTAGGACCCTCTAACGAATCCTCTTTCTATATCCTATCAGTTGTGGTCCTCTGGAGAACCCTGACGACAAGAGTTTAAGCCTCTTCCTTGTCACATAGTATATGATAGTCGAGTCGCTGTCCCTCCTGAGATTCTGCTTCCTACCTCTCCATTTGATAGGTAAGGACTTGGGTGTCACCAAACAAAGGAGATTGTGTAAAAAGAGGGCCATGTAACAGACCTCCTGACCAGGATCTGCTCTCAAAATGGTCCCCTCTAAGCCCAGTGTGGCAGCACATGCCTTTAATCACAGCACTAGGAAGGTAGAGGCAGATGGATATCAGTGAGTTTGAGGCCAACCTGATCTATAAAGCAAGTTTCAGGACAACCAGAGCTACATAATGAGACCCTGTCTTAAATACTAAATAAAAAAAAAAAAGAAAAAAGAAAAAATGGTCCCCACTATTGCTCACCAGAAGCTTTGCTACAGAAATTACACCTCCTATATCTGTCATCTGGTTTCTGCTGTAAGGTTCATCTCAATGCTATCATTTTCTAATGAGAATTCTCTCTTTGTGAATTTCACTGAAGCCACACATAAGAGGACCTTATGAGACATTAATGAAAATGGATATCTTCCATCACATTGATTTCCAAATCATTTTCTGCTTCTAAAATATTCGTTCAGATACATCTACCCAGTCAATCTCATTCTGCACACTCAGGTCTTCATTTGATTATTCATTTGCTTGAGAAATATTTGCTCAGCGCCTCGAATATGAAGAGACTGTGGTAAGTGTTACATAGGATAGAAATGGGTCCTCCACATTTTCATTCCTCATCCCATGTCTCTGCCATACATTTTCTAGACATTTATGTACTGCATACATACAAAGGCGCATGCTGAATACACATTTTTTTCAGTTTAATTCCGCCCCTATATCACCTTAGAAATCTAATAAATAAGATGTTTCTCTAACTCAGAAATTATATATGGAGTTCCTGACACATGCTGGATTCTAAAGAGCTTTGACTAACAGTCTGGGAGGTTTGTGAGTGTGACGGTATGATAAAGACACACTCACAAGATGATAAAGACACACAAAGATACACATGGAGGTAACGAGAAACGAGGGTAACAGGAGTGGGGGTCTACAGAGGGAGAGATGAGGAAGCTTCTGAAATACTCTACCCACAGGTATTTTTTTTTTATTGAACTTATCTTTGTGATTCCAATACCTTGAGTCATGTTCTGTGGCAGGAAACATTTTCCCTTGTTTTCAAGCGAGGCTGCGTCCTCACTTGATTCGGGTGGATCCTTGGAAGGAGCTTCTTTACCTGCAGAGAATAAAGCAAAAGATCAGCTGGAAGGGTACACGCAAGTCCTAAGTATGGACTGGAGGTTCCTACCAAGTGCCAGTGGTTTAACCAAGACTAGGACCTTAAGAGAAGTAGTGTCGCCATTGCCTTATAATTACTTTGTAGCCAGCTGTTATCAAAGACCCGCCATGTATGCTATCTCGATCCTGCAGCAGTCTGGGTGCACCCATTTCATTAAATATTCCCACCCAGAGGTCAAACCCAGTTCCAGGGTGCAGTCCACTGACGGTACTCCAGGTGTGTGGAGCCTACGCAGATCATTCTGGCTCTAACTGCAGCAAGGCCTAGGTCAATGCATAGGCATGGGAGGACTGGAGCGGAGTGAGAAAGAATGGTACCGTTAGAGAGATGGCTGAGGAGCGGTCATAACTCCCCATGCTGTCCACCTAGCTGCCCACAAGACGGGGTCCTGTCTAAAATCTCTCTTCCCAGCCCTCAAAATAGTTCCTGTTCCTATGGCTGCTGAAATGGAGCAAAGGGTGTAGGCCGAAGCTGTCAGAAGAGTGCCTGCCTTACATGAACAAGGTTCGGGGCTCCATTATAAGCAGCCCTACTACTGCCACCAAAATAACAGAGTCCAAAGAAGGAAGACTGTGGGCTGATAGATTGATAAGATGGCTCAGTAGACAAAGGCCATCAAACCTGATAATCTGATTTCAATCCCCAGGAAAGAACTGATCCCTGAAACTTATCTTCTGACCTCTTCTCTCTCTTTCTCTCTCTCTCTCTCTCTCTCTCTCTCTCTCTCTCTCTCTCTCTCTCTCTCTCTCACACACACACACACACACACACACACACACACACTAGATATAAATAAGTGTTAAAGGGGGACCGCAGATTGAATCACAGGGTGGGGACCAGGGCGAGGCTAGGTGAGTGGTATTTTGATTGCTTAAGGTTGAAAAGGAAGGACGAGGAAGTAGAAAGGGCAGAGAAATTCACCATCACTGGAGACGCAAAGGTGTGTCCAGCCACCACCCCCGGGCCACGTACAGCCCAGGGTAGTTCTTTCGTGCTATAGTGTCATGAATCACGCTCAGAGCTTTGCACAGCATTGAGAATACATAGCCCATGATGGGTCTTTCTTCAGTGGAAAACCCAAAAAGTTGGAAAGCCCTCCAGGACTGGCCTCTTTCATGATATTTTCCAAATACAGACAGAGGAGCTCAAGTCTTCAACACATTAATTTTGACGGATGGACTTTGTCCTCTCAGCCACAAAAATTCTCAAGAACTAAACCACTGGACCAGAACCATGCAAGCACAAGCTCCTCCTAGGAAAAAAAGGTAGATAACCTTGTTTCCAAGTAACTTACTTAATCTTCACAGCTGCCTATAAAATTTAGGTCAGAAGTGTCCAAGCCCACTGAGTCTTGCCATCTGGACCTGCAGTTTAATGACATAGCCCAAGCATGCGACAAGACTCTAGCAGTCACAATCACCCTAGCTAGTGCCAAACGTTAGCCCTCATACTGCTGTCAAATGGGTTGGCCCCTCTCCCCGGTGGGCCTCCATGGTGACATCTGGACCCCCAGGGTCTCTCTCCCTTTCTTCATGGCGGGAGCAGTTAGCACGTTGATGGGCAGTGGGAACGAATGGATCTCAGCTTGAGTAGGCAGAAGGAAGGGCCGGGTCTCCATGCAGAAAACCCTGCGGTCTGCTCGGTGCTGAAAGCTAACGTTAGTAGGCAATCTGGCAGAAATAAGATGAGGCCATCAGACTCATTCTGCGGTTCTGCCCCCAGGAGTCAGAAGTAATTGGGGGATGGGGCACTAGCTGGAAATCATGAGACTTCTCCATGGACTGGGCAGACGACATTGGACAAGGCATTTGACCTGTCCACTTCTGGGGTCTTTAATTTCTCCAGTTATGAAAGAAGGGGTTGACCAGATCAGAACTTCTGAATCCTGGCTGTTTATTTGGGTCATTCAGGCTAGGTTTAATATTTCATACATATGTGTGTATGTATTGTATATGCATATGTTGTGATGTATGTATATATTAAATCTATATGTTAAACATATATAAATATATTGATGCTTAGGCTTCATCAACATGGGTTCTGACTTTTGTGGTTTGCAGGGCAGCTACAGGAGTTACAGTTACTTTTGCTTTAAATTCCCATATGATCACATCAGTTTAAGGCAGGGTTCAGAACCACATGCACAAATCAGTGCTTCTTTGCTGCAGTAATGCTCTTGTACACTGTAAAGATTTGTCTTGTATTAGTTTAATAAAACACTGATTGGCCAGTAGCCAGGCAGGAAATATAGGCAGGCCAACCAGACTAGGAGAATTCTGGGAAGAAGAAAAGGCAAAGGGTGAGTTGCCAGTCAGATACAGAGGAAGCGAGGTAAAAAATGCCTTACTGAGTAAAGGTACCAAGCCACATGGCGAAGCATATGGGTCAATTTAGGTTGTAAGAGCTAGTTAATAATAATCCTAAGCTAATAGGTAATTAATATAAGCCTCTGAGTGTTTATTTGGGAATAAATGGCTATGGGACAGGGTGGGACAGAAACTTCCATCTATACTTTATATATGCAGTGAGCACCTAATTGGATTGTTTCTGGGTATTCTGCTCAGAGCTGAACCCTGAGGTTTTGCATTTCTAGCGTGTCTAAATGGTGTCCCCATCACTGGCCCGCGAAGCACGTATGGTGTGGTGGCTGCTCTTTTATCTTATGACAAACTTAAACCACAAAGTAAACCCACAAACATCTTTTTCCCCCTCCTTTAGAGTAAACTTTTAGTTTTAACTGCTTAATGCCATTTGGAAATCAAAATGTTTTTATTTATCCCAAAATGCTTGTCTTTATTTTGAAAACTGGAAGATTTATCACCCAGGGCTTTCATTCTCAAACAATCAGCAGAGGTGAGTGGCCACTGTCCCAGCAAAGTACAAGCTGTTCAGTCACCACAGCCCAGCCTACCCGGTCACCCTTTGTGTCCTTGCACAGAGAAAGCTCTGACGGCAGTCCCTGTGAAGTGAGCCTTCCTTCAGGAAGGGAAGTCCAAGGCAATGCCCCTGGTATGGAACACAGGTTTCATGGCCTATAAAGGAGATGTGAGGTTTGGAACGTGAGCCTGTGTGTTTGCTCCCCAGCCCCAGAGGTAGGGAGGATGGGACATTTTAAAAGATGTCTCTAAAAATAAACTTGCAGAAACTACGGCTGACTATCTGTATAATTTAAGTTGTCAATGGTTTTCTAAGCAGGGTTGGAAAAGAACTATTCTTCTCCCCACATCAATAATAATAATAATAATAATAATAATAATAATAATAATAATAATAATAATAATGTATAGACTATAATACATTAAATTCAAGAATTTTTGCTAATCAAAAGGTGGAAGCAAAAGACTGCTGCACAGCTGGCAGAGTAAAAAAAAAAGCATTAACACTGCAGACAGTCATCAAAAAACTTGAACCTAAAGTATATAAGAAAGTACATAAGAAACCTTCAAGGGGGTACTGGAGAGATGGCTTCTCAGTTGAACATACTCGTTTTATTCCTAGCACCCACACAGTGGGTCACAACCATCCGTAACTCCAGTTCCGGGGGACCCGATGCCTTCTTCTGACCTCCCCAGGCACCAAGCATGCATGTGGTACACATAGACACATGCAGGCAAAACCCATGAAATAAAATGAACAACTCTAAAGCTCTTTGAATCTGCAAGAAACAAGCATGCAGGGTAGCAATGAGCTTTGTATGTGTGTATGGTAGTAAAAGTCAACCTGCACGTGCTGGGCAGGTGAGAAGCCATGCTTGGTAAATGGAGCAGGGCCAGGAGAGAGGAGCACTTTGTGGCAGGCAGAGATGGAACAGGTCAGGTTGGAAGCTATGGGACATTCTCAGCAGTGCAGGGGCTCAATGAAAGTGATCACTCTGCTAGGAGAAGCACGGGAGGGACACAGAAGGAACCGGAAGGCGAGGCCAGCTGGAAGGCCGTTAGAAAGTCAGGGGAGGGAGTGGGAGACCGGACTGTAATTTTAACAGTGGAAAGTGAGAGAGCGGAGTGAACAACACTGTGCTTTCCAGTAAGAGAAGGAGAAGGCCCCTGATCTGCCAAAATACTGATGCTAAATATGAAGGAGAAAGAAACATCACAAAAAATGAATGTTGGGAAGTTTAGGCATAGAAATGAGTGGTGATTTTACCAAAGTCACACAGCGACTTAACAGGTCATCCAGATCCCTGGGGACAGACTTGGTTATTTCTACTATAGTAGCTCACCTTGGAACTCTAAGGTCAAAGTGTCTCTAATAAGGAGAGCATCCCAACACTGACACTTGCAGGAAGTGAAGCCCCTCCCCCTTCTCTTCTTCCCGCTTCTCTGCTCCAACCCTCACCCCAAAACGTCAAGAAAATGGACCTTGAAGGCTCACTTGCCTGTTCTTTATTACTTCACCCACATTTTTTTCCTTTGACCCAGAAGACACGCCATCCGCAATTTTTGTGAGCTAAGCCCACATCTCCTTGCTGGAAGAAAACACAGACTCTTAACTATAGTTACATCCATCTATATGGATGTATCTCAGACTGCAAAGTAGCAGCGGGGTCGGCAAGCAATCTGCATAACAATAGCATTTTGTTGGTGTCGAAAATTGCAAACTATTCTTTGCAGTGACTGAGCGTGCGTGGATATGGAAGAGGGAAAAAAAAAAACACAGAATTCACAAAAGTGATTGGTTTTGCTGAGTGAGTTGTGGGAGTCAGATTGGAAGGAGCCATCCAAGGGACCCTAACTGTGGATGCAATTTTTTTATTTATTCAAAAAGAGAAAGAAAAGAAGCAGTTCTGATGGCACAAAATGATAAAGAGGATGGAACTCGTTATTCCAACACTCTGTGCCATCACTGTGTTCAAATTCAGGGTGGTGCCCTGTTGATTGCTGTGTGCACTCCCCTCCTCATGTAATTCTATCAGAGTCGGTCTTAATAGAAAGGCTGAAAAGAGAGCGATGGAGTCTACAAAAAAAAAAAAAATTCTCCCCTCCATCTTCTATGTAAGAATTTCTGCCAAATCTCTACAAAGGGGTGTTGGGAATAAGGGACAAGAGCTAGGCGCTTCTGCCATGACTTCCTTTGTGATCTGAAGTGGGCACTTGTTGGTGATTAAGAGCAAGAGACCCAAAGGGGAGGAGTCAGAGGCCTGGCAACTGGCCAGGACCCGCCCTCTCACCACATGCTAGTGGGAGAATTCTGTAGAAAGCAGAAGAATCAACCAGAGGAGCTGCAGGAAGGCTCTACAGAGTCTTCTTCTGCAGAGGAACAGAGCTTGCGGAGGCAACCCAAGCCAGCTTCCGTTACTGCTACACCATGGCAAACCTGGGCAGCCACCAGGGTCCCACATTATCTCGAACCTTGTCCCTTGCCTCCCCGATACACAAGGACACATGGTTTGGTCCTCATTGTTAACTCCCACATACACAGACCCAATAGCAACAGCAGCCAAAGAAACTAGAACACAGACCTCTCTCCAGTAGAGAATAGCAAATGAGAGAAGAGGTGTGGCCCGTATTAGCTAACAGCAGAAGAGCCAGCCAACACTGAGAGTCACATCTATGAGACACACTGTCCAATCTAAACCCTCCCCAAAGTTCTGGCGATTGGCACCACCACTCAATGCAGCCCGCATCAGATAACTGCTAGCCAAAGGTCCCAGAGACTTATCTAAGGTCGTGCCAAAGCTGTTGTCCAGAGAAGGGTCTCAGACTCTGCGACATTTCCCTAGGATACACCGGGAGGCTAGGATGGAAATATTTACACCATCTGGCCTCAGATGCATCCCTAGCGACTTCCCTCAGGAAAAGCCTGGTGGGTGGAGAACAATACAGGAAGAATGACTGGAAGGCTGTGACAGAATAAATAGTTAGCTCCTGGAGAAACAGCAAATCCAGGGGCTGACCAGGATCTGTGGTGGGAAAAAGAAAACTAAAGAAAGCTAAAGTAAAACTGAGGGACGACGGTGGCATCAAACTTCAAGGACGCCTTCGGTATCGGCTTCCGAGTTTCGCACCACTGAACTCATCCCAAATGGAAGCCCGTCAAACAGCAGCCGAGTTCCTTCCACTGAAGCTAGGGTCAGTGTCAGGGGCCTCAGACTTTCTAGAGGATCCCATGGACCCCAGAGAATGTGATATTTGAGGGTCACAGAAATAGTAACAAGGCCTGACATCTATTAGGCAAGAATAACCCTGTGCTGGACTGTTTTCTATTTTGAATGTATAGACTTGAGCCCCCAATATGTCACAGCCTTTCGTGATATTTGGAGTTTGTCTACGTAGTTTTGGGTAGGGTTCTTGATGTCCCTTGGCTAGGAAGACGTCCTTGCTATAAGTGTCAAAATGTGTAGGCCAGGACTTCTGGCTTACTTGAGGTTCACTTTAAAAATCTCAGGTCCTTTGGGGAACCCAAGTCACAGGCCATAGAAGAAAGCAATAATTCAGAGGAAAAGCCCTTAGCTAGCGGAACCTCCCAGCTATGCTCACCAGAACCATGGTGATGTTCACCAGAACCATGATGGTGCTCACCAGAACCATGGTGATGCTCACCAGAACCTTGGTGGTGCTCATCAGAAGCTTGGTGCTCACCAGAACCATGATAGTGCTCACCAGAACATTGGTGCTCACCAGAACCATGGTGGTGCTCACCAGAACCATGGTAGCTCTCCAGAAAGAAATGTGACCCTAACAAAGGTACAGACCGATGCGTTAGAGTGACATTCCTCCATCTCCCAAGTGAATCCTCCCCCAGCCCAACCCCACCCTTTTCCCCTAGAGCCACTACTGATCCGGATGGACATCCTACAGTGTGACCACAGGGCTTCCTTCAGCTGCCGAGCTATGCAAAGCTCCAGGAGCTCCTCAACAGTATGATCAACTGCCCTGGTTCGCTGTGGAGATCTGGGTTTTAGAGCTGACCACATCCCAAGAATGCCCTCAGTCTCAGGCAAACCAAGAAGACTAGTCACTTTGTGTCCAGATTGCTGGACAGTTTCTTAACATAACTGCCCATGACCTCGACTCCATAGGCCGGGCCACCGACGTAGGTAAGAGGAGGGAAACAGCCCTGCTTCCTCTGCAGCAGAAACCCTGATGAAAATAGCGCTGAGTGACCCCAAACAAATTTATGACCGTCCATGGGCCACAGAGGAACTCTCTGTGGAGCCCGCTTCCTGTCCTAGGGAATCTTGGGAAAAAAGGAAGGAAGGGCTTAGTCACATACTAGGAGTGGCTGCCAAGAGCAGCCCTCACTCCCTGTTCACAAAGCGCAGACCCGGCACAGAACCTACCTCTCAGGTAAAGTAGAATTTCCCAGACTTCATTGCCTTTTTGAACCCAGAATGCGAAACACCAAACTAGAAGGGGATGAGAGGCAGGCAGCCAGTACAGCCATCTCCCAGTCTTTGGAAGGAGAGTTTCTCCAAAACACCAACTTCCCTGGACCAGCACTCTAGCATAAGACCCAGGCCAGATCCCCTCGGGAAACTCACCTGGGCCCCAGGGCAGACTCCGCTCCCCAGGGATACAGAAGCAGCCACCCATGTGTGCACCATCCTCCCTGGGCCAAGGCCCCTGGGAACGCCAGTCAGGAGAAACTTGGGAGCCTCCCATCGGAGGCCCTCCTCCCGCCTCCTCCCTGGCACGCGAGGGACCGAGGCTGCTCAATGCACAAAGCAGCCTTTGATATCCGGCCTGCAGTGGGGAGGCCAGGGAAGGTGGGAGGGGCCACTCAGCCTGCAGGCCAGATAGTCTTTGCGCTGTCAGGCCTTGGCCTGGGGAGCAGCTCCTCCCTGCCTTTCGACAGATTGCTTCATGCCTATCAGGCTGTGGCACATTCCTCGCATTCTAGGATCCAGACACAGTTCGGTTCTTGTGAGGGTGGCCAGGGCAGAGGAGGGCAAAGAGCATCCTGGGAATCGAGGGTGTCCTTCTTGCTCGCTCCCAGATGGACTAGGCCCAGACTCCCCTGCCGGCTCTTAGGAAGCCTCTCTGCAAATGCTTCCTTGGCTGTTTGATAAAGTAGGGCCAGTGAGTGACAGACAGTCTGTGGTATCAGTGAACCACTTAATGGCTGTTGAACAGGGTTGAGCACCCGAACTTCCAGCTGTGGACCCCCAAAGTCCTGGTGGGAGAGAATCCAGGAAATCACCCAGTGTTACGGAGAACTTTATGGTTGAAGGACTGGACTACCCAAACCATTTGAAGGTGTCAGACATTCATGAAGAACTGGTCGTGCTGGACGGAGCTCTTTTCTGTTTCAAATGGGCAGTGGAGCTGGGGAATGCGTATCACACAGCGGGGCTGAGCCTCAGAAATCTCCCCTGAGATCACCCACAGGAGGCAGAGAGAACAGGCTGCATACCTTTGAGACTGCTCAGATGCCTGACTGCTCGAACTAACCAGTCACAGGGTCACTGGGCACTGACCTGCCTACCCAGAGCAAAGGTCTGCAGGAACGCCCAAGGACAAGACTGGCAGAGAGAGGCAGGGTCCTGGCAGCAGGCTTGTGTCTCAGGCTCTCTGGAGGCAGAACTTTCAGGCTTCGCTGGGCTTTTAGGAAGGGCCGTGACCTGGTCAGTTTCACATTCTAGGAGGAACGTGGGGTGATGGTGAGAAGGACAGAAGTCTGTCTCTCTGGAGTGATCCAGAGTGTCCACAGTGGATCGACCTAGAGACACACAGCACACAGGCTCTCCAGCCAGCCTCCACTACAGCTTCAGAAACTGTGTGCTAATTGGTTGTGAGTCAGATAGAAGCTGTTCTCTATCAGCCAAGAACTATTATATATTATTTAAGAACCACAAGAGCCCCGTAATATAAGCATTTTTTTTCTTTTTGATAAGGAGAAAGTGAAGAGGGTCATTTAACTTGCTCAAGTCTGCACATACATGCACACACACACACACACACACACACACACACACACACATATTCACACATACACCATTTCTGAATGTCAGACTTAATACCTGCGCCCATCCTGGTTGGTCCCATGTTTTAAGTATCACCTTTCTGACATGTGAGCTCATCCACCATTATCAGAACACAGTGACATATTCTTACAGAGACATGTTCTGGACCAGCCATCCATTCATGGTGGAAAGCATAGGGGACAAGGAGGGCTAGGGATGGCAAGGACTCTCAGGGGTGTGGTCCCTTGATCTCAGCCCACTCATGGTGGGCGTTTTGTCTATGCACAACTGTTTAAAGTGTCTGATTTCTACGCTGTGAGCCATGCCCTCCCCTCACCAAAACCGACTCAAGATGAAAGGGTAAGTTGTTCTTTAGAAAGCAGCCTTTCAAAGTCTCTGGGAGGTGCCCAAGAATCAGACAGCGAAGAGAAGTCAAGCTCTGACTTCTGTATGCAAATGGCTAAGCTTATCCCTTGTCTGGGACTTCTCCCCAAACCACTGCCATACAGGGGCCACACAACTAGAAATGATGATGGATCAAGACCCGGATCAACGGTTCCAGAGGGTCCCCTGGGGTGGCTGACTGAGACAGACATTTTGGCAAGTCTGAAATGAACAGTTCATTCTTGAAGTCCCTGCTTCCCTTGAGATGCAAAGGCCTCAGTTCTGCTCATGAGTTGTTCTGATGAATGGTCAGGTTTCCAGGCAGAGAGGTAGCAGGAGCAAAGGTCTTGTGGCCGAAGCCTGGGTTGCATATTAAAGGAAGCACCATGACTAGAGTGTTGGGAGGCAGGGGTTTGTGGGTGGGTGAGCTAAGAGACCACAGCAGCAAACACCCCTGTCTCCATGCTGGGGCTCTTGAGAACAAACAGCCAGTGTTCAGTGTAGTTAGCACTGAAAATCAGGCAGGCTTAGTGCAGTCATTGAAGTTTTTATTAAGATGCTTATTTTCTTTTGTTTCCCCCTTTAAAAAAAAAAAAAGACCCAAAATCAAAGCCAAGGCCTCATGCCCGACAGGCAGGTTCTCCACTATTGAGCAGCATGTTCCCAGCATGACTTACCATGTTTTTAATATTAGGATACGTTTCTTGAGATGAACTTCACCCTAAGTGCCTTCACAGTCACCCTTACACTGGTGTGTCAGTCAAATAACCTGTGATACTTTCCTGCTGAAAGACTACAATTCCCAGTTTCCCTTGCAGGCTACAGATGTCATTTCCACCCCATAAGAGACCATATCCCATCTTCACTGTACGACACAAGTAAGTGACAAGATGCCCTTTGATGCCCCTTAACTATGAATAAACATGGTCAGGCCTAAAATCAAACTAAAGTTCTCTTTCTGATCTCTCTCTCTCTCTCTCTCTCTCTCTCTCTCTCTCTCTCTCTCCCATGAGCTCTGTAAATTGGCACAGAATCAACCATTCCAAAGGCTGTAGCAGCAGGCTGAGTGGATGAGGGGACAAATTCATGAAGAGCATGCTTACTTAGTGTTTCCCCCGATCAACTGAGAGAGTTAGCATGATGTCTACTGAGACGTTGGGCCCTGAGAAACAAGCATTGGAGGAGATGGCTTTCAACCTTTAAGTTTAAGGCTCTTTGCTACTACGTCTCTAAGCAAAGACGGAGGATGGGAGCTCAGAGGGGCTTGCCAGCCACAGGCAAAACTCAGTTAGCAGGGAGGAGACAATTAAAGTCACAGGATTAAGTGTGATGTTCTGAGAGAGCACTGGCTCCAGAAACATGGAGGCTGGGTCTGCAAGCCACTGATGTTGGCCAGTGAGAGGTCGTAAGTGTGACCGAATTCCTGGAAGACAGTGTCTTTACAGCAGATGTCCTGACTAGTCTTAAGTCCACTTGACACAAGCTAGAGTCATCAGAGAGGAGGGAGCCTCAACTGGGGGAAACAATGCCTCCAAAATATTCAACTATAAGCCATTTTCTTAATTAGTGGTGGATGGGAGAAGGCCCAGGTCATTATGGGTGGTGCCATTCCTGGGCTCGTGGTCCTGACTTCTGTAAGAAAGCAGGCTAAGCAAGTCATGAGAACCAAGTCAGTAAACAGCACCCCTCCTTGGCCTCTACATCAGCTCCTGCCTCCAGGTTCCGGCCTGGCTTGACTTACTCCCTGTCCTGACTTCCTTCAATGACAGACTGTGATATGGAAGAATAAGCCAAATAAACCCTTTCCTCCCCGAGTTGTTTTGGTCATAGTGTTTCATCCAAGAGTGACCCCGACTAAGACCCTCGGCGACCCACTGTGTCCATGCTGCTAACAGAGAGGAGACATCAGCGGAGAATCTGCCACTGACTGTCTCAGCAGAACAGTGAGGATGGCAGTTTCACTGGGGAAGATTCAGATGATCGCACAGAAAACGGGAATCCCAGGCACATTTCATTCGCCGCCCACATTATCATCAAGTATTTATTCATTTATTCCCTTAATAGTCTTTTGGTGGCAGCTGGTTCAAGTGATGAGTGACAGCTGACCCAGCTGGGGAGCAAAATGGAGAAGGTGCTTCTGCCCAACCTTGGGAAGCCCCTGCTCTGCTCTGGGCTAGGGGGAACACAGGATGGGATGCTCAAGTCAGCAGGTGTTCTGCTTTGCCCTGGAGACCAAACATCCAGATCCGCTGGTGGAGTTCCCCGACTTGTAAATGTCACAAACCAATTCAAAGAAGTCTTCCAGAGCACAAAGTGCCCAGAACTAGAGACCTGAGCTAGCCACGAAGCTCCTGGTTTGCCACTGCATATGGGAAATATGTCTTCTCTTGGAAATTTTACTATCTCATCAGGGTAATGATAAGTGGAGTGAGTGGGGGCAGAGAGTATAGCCAAGGTATAACACCTGCTGAATATGCAGAAGGCACTGGGTTTCAGCCCCAGCATTAAAAAAAAGACAAAAAAGGAGAGAGAGAGAAAGAGAGAGAGAGAGAGAGAGAGAGAGAGAGAGAAGAAAAGGAAGGAAAGAAGGAAGGAAAAGAAAGGAAAGAAAAGGAAAGAAAAGAAAGAAGGAATGAAGGCAGGCTACTACAGGTGTGGGGAAGAACTAAAAAGGACCTTGAATTATGCTCCTCTTGAAGGGGTAGGAGTGGGAAGACACACAGAATTTCTATATGTCAGGCCTCAAAGTGTGATTTTATTGGCGATTAGGTCATCATAGGTCCCATTATATAAAGCAGAGTAAGTTCATAATGTAGCGCAGTTGACATCTATTCCAATATGAATGGTTAGCTAGAGAGGAGGGAGAGGGAAGAGAAAGTGAGGAGGAGGAGACAACTCAGTTGGGCATAGTAACTAACACCTGCCATACACCCAACATTCAGGATACTGAGGCAGGAGGATGGAGAGTTCCAAGCCAGCCAGAGTTATGTAGCAAGACTTTGTCTCAAAACAGCAAAAACAAGACTGGGCATGGTGACATGTGCCTTTAATTCGCACTCAGAAGGCAGAGGCAGGTGGATCTCTCTGAATTAGTGGCCTGCCTGGTTTACAGACTGAGTTCCAGAAAGGTCAGGGATACACACTGAGAACCTATCTAAAATCAAAAAATAAGGAAGGAAGTGAGAAAAAGAATGGACCAGAGAGAAGGGAGGAAGAATATGAGCAAAGTATAGTGATACATATGTGGGCAAATGCCTTCAAGAAATATTCTTTTGTATGTTAACCTTAAAAGTTAATTAAAATAAATTTCTTCCTAGCCATAAAAGTCCTCACTATAGACAAGCTGAAAGCACAGAAACATAGAATACAAACATCAGTGATGCCATCCCCCCAAGATACACTCTGTTTAATGCTCGAGTCTTGTATAAAGTAGAGATTGCACTTTGTGTTTTGACATTTTCCAGCCTTCTGTCACACTGTAGACCATTTTCCATCCTTTTTTGTTTGTTGTTTGGTTTTTCAAAACAGGGTTTCTCTGTGGCTTTGGATCCTGCCCTGGAATTCGCTCTGTAGACCAGCCTGGCCTCGAACTCATGGAGATCCGCGTGCCTCTGCCTCCTGAGTGCTGAGATTAAAGGCATGTGCCACCACCTTCCGGCTCCTTTTTTAATTTTTATTTATTTTATTTGAGTAAATATTTTGCCTTGAAGATCAGAAGTTGGCAGAGTCCCTGGAAATGGAGTTACGGGTGGTTGTGCACCATCTTGTGGGCTCTGGGACCTGAGCCAGGTGCTCTTGACCACTGAGCCATCTCCGCAGCCCCATCCATCCTTTTTAAGGGCTGCACGATAGTTTGTGGTGTGGTTATGATGCTCTGCACAGCTCCTTTCCTAATGTTAGACATCAGGTTCTTTTGTGATGGAGGAACTGTTTATATTTTATTTTTATTGCAATAGACAGGAAAGTCTAAAAAAATTAGAAAGAGCGAGAGACAAAGAACACCCTCATGGGCCAATGGCGGCAGAGAATGGCGTGATCCTCCTGCAACTCAGAGAGCATGGAGGATTGCAGTAGCAGTTGGAGCTGGGTTTTGGGAGGAGAAAAGACCCTCCCCTCAATCCAGGGAGAGCATGGCCCTGATAACAATTTGCTGTGTTTAGTTTATTACGTGTATGTGTATGAGTTCATTATTTTATGTGGCTATGCATGTTGCATGTGCCCTTGTGTGAGTGTCCTTGGAGCCCAGAAGAGGGTACTGGATCCCTGGGAGCTGGAGTTACAGAGTTGTGAGCCTCCAGAGGTCATGGTGAACCAAACTGCAGCCCACTAAAAGAACAGCATCCTAGTTCCAGTGGTTTTTTCTTGCTGTGATAAAGACCACCACTAAAGTACTAAGGGAGGAAGGATTTACTTAAATTTACAGCTTAGAATCCCTCATGAAGAGAAGTCAGGACAGGAACCTGGAAGCCGAACTGAAACAGAGACTGTAGAGGAATGCTGCATACTGGCTTCTTTGCCATGGCTTTCTAAGCGTGCTTTGTTACAAAACCCAGGCAGGACCAACTGCCCAGGGATGGCACCACCCACAGTAGGCTGGGCCCCCCTACATCAATTGTTTATCAAGAAAATGCAGCACAAACATGCCTACAGGCCTATCTAACGGAGGCATGTTCTCAATGGAGGTTCCTGCTTCCCAGATGACCGTAGCTTGTATGAAGATGACAAAATCTACACCACATGATGAGTGCTCCTAACTTGGTGAACCATCTCTCTGGTACCACCTGTTGGCACCTCAGTGTGGATTTATGACCTCCAGAGCTAGGGGACAATAGATTCCTGATGTTTGAAAGCATCCAGGCTGGAGTGTGGCACTAATAATGCTTACTCTCTCTCGTCTTAAAATCAGGTTTCCCTGTGAGCAGGCTGAAGTAGAATTGAGAGAGAGAGAAGAGAGAAGAGAGAGAGAGAGGGGGAAAGGGAGGGAGGGAGGGAGGGAGGGAGGGAGGGAGGGAGGGAGGGAGGGAGGGAGGGAGGGAGAAGGAGAGTGTGTATGTGTGTGTGTGTGCCTCCACATGCCAAGTTGCTAATGACCCCATCCAGACCCCAACACTCCCTACCACTCCCAGACAAAAGAATTTCTCCTGAGATCAACTTCCAGAGAAATTTAAATATCAGGCACCAGACCCAGCAGAGCGGGTAGGGAAGAGGACCCTGCTGGCCAGCGAGTCCACATGGGTGTCCTCCCCAAAATATGCTCACATCTGAACATCAGGAGGCTACGGGCCGAGGCTGAGGACAGTATTCTAGAAACCTGTAGGTAGGCATGAGGATTTAGTAGTGAGAAAGAAGTCTATGTCAAGAGTCGAGAAAGAATCAAAGCAGGCATACCCTCCTCCTCCTCGCAGCTGGGAAAGGGGGTAGATGCTCTCTTGTAATGCATGATCCCTTGTGTTACTGAGATTTTCAACTATAATGTTCCATGACAGTCTTCACGTTGTAAATATAAAGACATATGAAGGAAGGAAGAGAAGATGGAAGAAGAGAGAGATGAAGAAATGTCCACATGTAAACATGGCCAGTCATGGGCAAATTCCAGGTGACTGCATTCCTCGCCTGACCTAACCCAAAGGATAATGGGCACCACAGAGGGCGGTTCCAGTTCCAGTGCCAAACCCACAAGGCACGGTCATTAGGAGGGAAGAGGCAGCACTATCGAAGAGGTCCCTGCCACAGGCGTAGTCTGATAACCGGTGGGTTCTCGGCTCCCCGGTGATATGAGAGCTGCCCAGAGCCCCAGCTGATAGGGAGACACTGCTCCCTGGAGGAGGCAACGCTTGATCTGCTGGGCCGGAGACAATGAAATATTTGACACCATCCTCTGTGCCCTTCCCCGGAGAGAAATAAGTTCTCCATCCCTAACATCCAGCCCTAAAATGGCGATATTAGGTGGGGTCTAGTAGGGAGTCCTTAGCTTACTGGAGGTGGCATATCTGGGGCTTTGTGTTCTTCACGCCGTCCCTTCCCTCTGCTTCCTAGCTCTCGATGCTGCCTGCCCCATCAAGTACTTCTCACCGTTTCTATGTCCCCATCCTCAGCAGGGACGACGGAAATAGGACTACTCCATCTTGGACTCAAGCCTTCAGACTGTGAACAAAATAAACCTCTCTTCACTTCAAGGCAGCCTATTGGGGGCGTTTTGTAACAGCAGTTCCATGATGAGGGCTCTAGCCAGCAAGCTGTGCCAAGGCCCCTGCTGGACCCTGGAGGACAGCGGAAGTGGCTTTCCCACCCTTCTGCCCACACACTTCAGGCTGGAATAGAGTGTGAGACTACACAGATGGATAGCCCACACACACTCAGTTCTAGGCCCTGTCTTCTCGGGGAGGAGGAATTAGCAAGACCAGATTAAGATCAGAAATCTTAGTGCTTGCCTTCGCCTCCCGGCTGTCAACTTGTGGTCAAAAGGCCTGATTCTGAATGAACACTCTTAGACATGGGCCTCTTTAAATAAGCACAAAAATCAGAAATTAATGAGGGTCGTGTAAAGCTCTTACAAGATGGCGCTGAGATGTCTTAAAAAGCGTGTCTAGGTGTTTGTTCTTTGCTTGTGTAACGTCTGTGTGTGCCATCCCTGTTCTGTTTGTCTCCGAACATTCTGTGAGTGGAAACTGTAGAACCATGAAGAGGAGAGGGCGTTCTTCAAGAAGAGAGTGTGCCAGGAGGTGACAATGGAGAGCAAACCCCAGACCCTGCCACGGAGCCCACATGGCAATCCACCCAACAGAGAGCAGACTCTTCCACGGGCTCATCAGAAAGGTGAGGCTGTGACCCTTCAGTCTTCATCCTTGACAGGCCTCTTTGCAAGCTGCTTACTCAAGAAAGGAAATGTGTATGCACATTTCCATGTCAACTGTCTCTGTCTTCTATGCCACGCGCAGGCATATACCTTCCTAGGCTCGTGAATTTGTGGAACACAGAAGGCTGTGTACATGGGTCTCTTTCCTAGACTTCATTGGCTACTATCAAATGATGACCTTGGGCAAAGCAAACTCTTTCTGAAAATGCTTTCCTTATTCCTGATGAGATGTGACATTACTTCAAGTCCTTGAAAAAATGTCTCTACATTTCCCCGAAGACAGGTGTGTATCTTAGAAACTGTTCTATTTCTGTAAAGAGACACTATAACCAAGGCAATTGTTGTAAAAAAAAAAAAAACAAAACCAAACAACCAAACAAACAAACAAAAAACATTTCATTGGGGGCTTGCTTACGGTTTCAGGGGTTTAGTCCATTATCATCATGGTGGGAAGCATGGCAATACTCATGGTGCTAGAGCAGTAGCTGAGAGCTACATCTTGATTCACAGGCCAAGAGAGAGCTGCTCCTAGCATGGACTTTTAAAAACTCACAGCCCCCAATGACACAATTATTCCAACAAGGCCATACCTACTTCACAAGGCCATACTTCTTAATCTTTCTCAAATAGTTCCACTCCCTGAAGACCAAGCATCAAATATATGAGCCTTTGGTGACCATTTTTATTCAAACCACTACATTCTACTCCCTGGCCCCATAGGTTAGTAGCCATATCATAATGCAAAAAATGTATTAGGTCCAACTTCAAAAGTTCAACTTTTGTTTAAAAGTTCAAAGTCTCTTCTGAGACTCAAAGAAATCTCTTGAGTAATTGTAACCCCCTGTAAAATCAAAATAAAAAAGACACATGACATACTTCCAACATACAATGGCACAGAATATATATTATCATTCTAAAGGGAGAAAGGGGAACATAGGGAGAAAATACTAGACCAAAACAAGACCAAAAACCAGCAAGCCAAACTTCAAATTCTACAACTCCATGTGTGATGTCAAAACGCTCTCCCAAATCTCCAACTCCTTTCAGCTTTGTTGACTGCAACACACTTCTTTTCCTTGGACTGGTTCTACCCCCTCTTAGCAGTTTTTCTTGGTAGGTGTCCCACACCTCTGGCATTTCCAACATCTTGGGGTCTCCAACACAATGCAGGCTTCACCTTCACAGCTCCATGCAATGGCCTCTCCAGGCCTCCATGCAGGAACACCTTGGCACTCCCCTGGCCTAGACAGCTTTTCTTAGTCACAGATGGAGATTCTACAACCCCTTGTATTCTTGACTCTAAAGCCAGAATCACAAGTCCAAAGCTGCTAAGTTCTGCTGCTTTGTGGGACTAGAACATGACCCCCTCCCCTTATTCAAATTCAATTACACCTGCATCAGCTTTCTGTTGGTTATAGTTTCCATCAACAGCATAGTTTTTAAAAAGCTTAAACTTTTTTAAAATTCTTTTTCACAAGTCAGAAACTTAGCTTAGAGTGACAACTATTAACTACAGGACACAGTTAATACTAGGCTGTTTGAAATCTTCTCTGTCAGTGCCACTGACTGATTCAAAATTTTTCAATTTAGTCCCTGGCAAAGTTTTAGGACAAGAGCAGAAAGCAGCCAGTATCTTGGCCAAAATATTACAAGAATAGTCTCTAGACTACGTAATATTCTTCCCCTCTAAAACCTTATGATCTGGGGTCCCACATTCCACATCACCTCCAGCACCACTGTCCTCCATGCTCCTACTAGGATGGCCCATTAAGTCACACACTTAAGTGTCCAAGTGCTTTTCTAAGTTCAGAATCTCAAAGTCCACATTCCTCCAAGAGACAGCAGGGTAAGGTCTGTCACAGCAATATCCCACTCCTGGTACCAAGTTCTGTCTTAGTCACTGTTCTATTTCTGTGAAGACACACCATTAGCAAGGTAACTCTTCTAAAAGAAAACATTTAATTGGGGGCTAACGTGCAGTTTCAAAGGTTGAGTCCATTATAACGATTGTGGAGAGCACAGAAAGAACATGGAAGAGTTCATGACCCCTGGAGCAGTAACTGACTCCTGATGGAGAGAGAGAGAGAGAGAGAGAGAGAGAGAGAGAGAGAGAGAGAGAGAGAGAAACTGTCCCTAGCATGAGCTTTTTAAAACTTAAAGCCCACATTTCCTTCAACAAGGCCACATCCACTCCACAAGGCCATACCTCTTAATCCTTCTCAAATAGTTCCACTCCATCATGAATAAGCATTCAAATACATGAGCCTGTGTGAACCACTCTTTCTCAAAACACCGCAGTGTAGAAGGTAATGCCAGAGATCATGAGCAAAGCAGAGAGTGGGAAGTAGCTGCTGAGTGCAAGTTGCTGTAAGGAGCATGTCCACCAGCCAGGAACCAGAGCTCACAGTGCCATCTGTCAAGGATGGTATTCAGTTATGTGATGGCTCCGGTGAAATTCAAACACCCTCCCAAGGCACCATGTGTTATAACCTAATCCCTATGTGAGACAGTAAGACGATGGACTTTAAGCTGAATTGTGGCTCAGTTAGTATAGGGCTTGCCTAGCATGCATGAAGCTCCTCAAGTTCAAATCACCAGTATCTCATAAAACAGATGTAATGCTAGTCACCCCAACACTAAAAGGGTAGAGGCAGGAGAAGCAGAAGTTCAAGGCCAGTCTCAAAAATCAAACCCAAGGAGGTAGGACTTAGTTCAAGAGGTAGGACAAGTTCAGGGGCCAGGCCTTTAGGGGTGAGCAAGATTAGTTAAGGTCATTAAAACTCCAGCAGTCAGGCATACCTGTGAAGGATTTTCTTGATTGAATTATGTGAGGTGAGAAGACCCACGCCAAATCTGGGTCACACCTGCTGGCAGCAGCCCCTCTGAAAGAACCATGAGGAGGAGGCTTCTGCTTTGTGTCTGCTTGCCCTCACTCTCCCTGCTACTGAGACATTTCTTCACTGGTATTAGAACCAATGTTCTTGGGGATTCCAATGTAGACTGAAGACCAGCAGCTTTCTAGGAACTCCTGGGACTGCAGCACCAGATTGGGACTGCTGAGACATCCAGCCTCATGGCTGAGCAATTATCAGATTCCTGGTCTTTCTGTGAGACAGTCATTATTGGACTACCGAGAACACAGCCTGTGTGCTTTTATTATATATACTATATATTTATTATATGTGATTTATATAGATTATGCATATACACACATGATAGATAGGTAGATAGATGATAGATAGATGATAGATAGATAGATAGATAGATAGATAGATAGATAGATAGATAAATAGATAGATAGATAGATAGATAGATAGATAAAATGTCAGTTCTGTTCCTTTAAGAAATAAGAAATGTTGTCTAATATAGGGAACAACTCCACTGGGGCATTCATATTCTAACAACCACTCTATGGGCACTATTACCATCCCCAACTTACATATGAAGGATTTGGGACTCTGGGAGGCTGAATGCATTTCCAAACGTCTAAGGGCACTCAGTGGTGGATCCAGACTCTTGAACGGGAAGCCATAGCTTCCCTCCTTATTTCTTTATTCTGTAATGAACATTTACAGAACTCTCTGTGTAGAGTGAGAGAAGCCCTAAGGATGACCTGGGGGCGTTAATTCAACAGTTACTAATGCTACCAAGCAGGTACAACCGCACCTAAAGAAACAGTAAGAGGAGTGGTCAAGACAACCAGCAAGGTGTGCCCTTACCGTGGACCTGGATGTAGCGCCCTAGTAAAGACAAGAAAGCAAACAACAAATTAGTCACAATGAGGGAGCGGTGAGGGGACGGGGCAGAGGGAGGGAGGATAGGGACGCATAACAGGAAAGCTAGAGGCAGCCCCTTTATCTCATCCAGGGGCCAAAATGCTTCAGTGTGGAGACAGCACTCACTTCAGCCCAGAATCAGAAAGCACCCAGCTTGCCAGCCATGGACTGAGATGGAAGCTCTCCTTCTACAAAATCGGTCTTTTCTTCTAAGCTCCTCCCAGTGAAAACTTTCCTTCCTTATCTCTCAGACTCAGATCCAGCATAGTGTTGGCCCCAGGACACCAGAAAGCCCTTCTTCACCCACAGCCACAACTCCAGGGCAGACCTCTCCCCGACTCCCGGGCAGAGCCTCGGACGCATGCGCACCTATGAGTCGAGTCCAGTAAGCAGCAGCAGTGAGTAGCAGTGGACCTTACCCACCCATCCTGGAGCTGCCTGATCTTAGCGGTAGCTAAGACCTCATACTCTAGATGACTACCAGTATTCATGAGCAGCTCACAGGGGCCAGAGAAGGCTGGGGGCTGGAGCTCCCAAAGCTTCCTTGGGTGGATCTGTGTGACCCGCTGCCCACCCCCCTCACTCCCACCTGGCCTTTCTGTGATCCACACCCTCTTCTCTCTGAGGGCACCATGGTGGCTGCTGTTAACAACAAATGTTTACACGCACTTAGATGTGTGCTCTCTGTAAACAGAACCCTCCGTTGTTCAGCGTTCCTTCCGGCCCATCTCGTCTGTATCAAAAGCCTTGTGTCAAATAAAATACCACCTGTTGCGTAGTTAGATGCTCATTTCTAGAACCTCCTCTACAACTTACTTTGAGTGAGTTTCACTAGCTCTGACGTTCCAAGCGCTCTGCTCTCCAGGATTGTCCCCTATGCTCTCCCGCCTTTGCTGGAGGCTTACACGACCCGGTCTTCTATGGCTGCCGTCTGCTTATCCTTACAGGCATGGAACTATATTTTTTTTTAACTTTTATTTCTATTCAGTTTCACACTGCTTTCCTGATTTGTGATTCTTTGCTCCTGTGTTCCGTCGGAGTCTAGGCTTGTCTGTTTGTGAGTCTCCCTGCTTAGCTATACATGTATGCACACAGTATCTACAGAATAAAGTAAATGCTGGTGAACACTCATACATGTGGCATGAAGCCAGGCTTCAGCCGCCTTATTTGTCCTCTTGAGACCAGTGAACATACACAGGCTTTCCTTGATGCAGTGGAGGGACCAGGCAGGTGAGAACAAACTTATGGTGGATGAGGACACAAGGAAAACACCTAGGTCACTCAGCATAGAGGCCAACTAAGGCAGCAGGAGGGCCCAGCATGTCCTAGAACACAATGAGGTGCAGACCTGATGTGAAACCCACGAATGCCCCAGCAAACCGTGTGGCCTTGAGAAAATACAAAACCTCCGTGCTTAGCTTTCCACTGCGATGAAATGGGGTTGTGATGGTACCTGCCTCAGAGGATGGCTGTGAAGGTCATATTAGCGTTCAGAACAAACCATGCCAATAATCAATATTATCCACTATCCCTTAGCATTGTTTTGCCCTTAATTGTAGTCCAGTAACCTTTCTACTTTCTTTGTACCAGTTCAAGGATTGACATCTAGCCAGGTGGTGGTGGTGGTGGTGCACACCTTCAATCTCAGCACTTGGGAGGCAGAGAGGCAAGCAGATCTCTGGGAGGGTGAGTGCCAGGACAGACTCCAAAGCTACAAAGAAATACAAAAGAGAGAGAGAGAGAGAGAGAGAGAGAGAGAGAATTGACACCTAACCACAGTAGATGCCAAACGAGAGAATGTCAACTAAACGAGCGGTGTTCACCCCTAGAAGAGAACACGCTACACACTGGTAATTAATGGTAGACTATCTGAAGCATCTGTGCCAAAGAACTTTTCCTTCATGACAAAACCTAGTGGTGAAATGAGACCTAAGACAATGTAATATTTGTTGCACAATTTTAAAACCTAGAACTTCAAGGAATACTGGGCACCAACGGCTCATTCTCTCACTGGTTTTCGGCTTGATCAGTTTCCCAAGTGGGAAGAACTGTGGCCAGCTCAACAGCGGAGAGCAGAGCTGAGCAAGTGCTGAGCTGGCCACAGTGGGGATGAAATGCCCCACCCACTTTGCTGTGCCCCTGTCGCAGCAAAGCTGTCTGTTATTTTGTGCTGTGCTGTTGATTCTTCTCAAACCATACCTTAGGAGACAGATTAGTAAATAAAAAAGAGCTGGGAAGGCAATCTCAGCACAGAAAATGCACTTCATAAAACACGGGCTAAAGTACAGGGGAAATCTAGACAGCGAGGCAAGACTCAACAAGAGTCGGGGAATGCCCACAACGCTAACAGGTGAGTCACATTCTTCTCAGGTTCCAGTAGCCACTCACTGAGCACGCTACCAAGAAAGACCAGGGAAAGTTGGCTATTTCAAAATACAAGCAAACGTACACTTCTTTGGTACTATATAAAGTGATAACTTTAACAGGCCTACACGGTACAGAATATCTGAGAAAGAACCTTTCTAAAAGTCAGAGCCAATCAAATCGATGTCAGACCATCTACACGGTCCTCTCTACAGCATCTGACTGCTGGTATTTTAAGTCTCCATGAACGATATAAACATACATAGAAATAAATAAGTAAATTTCGGTTTTAAATGACAGCTGCTGGGAAGAGGTCTCCAGTGTCCTGATTTCAACCCTCTACTGAGTCTCTTAGCTCTGCAAAGACTCCATGCCTGACTTAAGTAAATACATGATGGCAACGCTTGTGTGAAGATGGCATTATGCAATTTTATCTCTGTATGCATACTTCAATGGTGGTCGTTGCATGAAAACTTCATCTTTTTCACAGCCCAAGGAGAATGAGACAAACTTTGTCTAAATCTTTTCTTTTGGTAAACACTTGACCATCCTAAAGCCAAGATTCTGCATAAGGGGAGGAAGGGAACCTTGTAGGTGGAGATAAAAAAGGCTTTCTGTAACGTCCACTCCCTTTGTGAGGCTACAAGGGCCCTTGTAGAGGTCAATATACCTACATGGTCAGAGAGGGAGGGAAATTTATTATGTAGTTATTCATTTCTCTTTCTTATTGTTTTTTGTTTTGTTTTGTTTTGTTTTGCATTTGGACCTAGGTGTTACTACGGATTAAGTCCCTGATTTCCTGCACTAATCAAGTAGACTGCCACTGCCTGGTACCAAGAACTCTAATCAAATCCTACGAGGTGGTTTCAGCTAACACCTAGAAATGGGTGACAAAACATTGAGGAAACAAGACACAAAAAAAAGCTTGGGTGCTCCTGAGACCCGATTGTGTCCCCTACAGCAAGTTCATGATGAGTCACTGGGGAAAGAATATAATTGCTAAAGGTTGGGTCGTGGGGCTTGAAGGCATGCCACATGTGGGAGAAACTCATGATGACACAGAAACCCTGATGCCCAGGCTACGGAGCTCCTAGCTTGGCTAAAGCTTACTTCCTACTAAAGCAAAGAACCTTCAAACTTTCAGAAAGGACCCAACCTAGAAAATACAATCTTCAAAACTGTTTCTATCTTTAAAACAGTATTGTGGTTGTGTTGTTGTTGTTGTGTTTGTTTCGTTATCTCAGGGCTATTTTGCTTGTGTTTGTTTGTTTTGTTTCATTTTGTTTTTTGAGACAGGGTTTCACTGTGTAGCCCTGGCTGTCTTAGAACTCACTCTGTAGACCAGGTTGGCCTCGAACTCAAAGACCCACCTGCCCCTGCCTCACGAGTACTGGGACGAACAGCATGTGCCACCATATCCAGCCCAGAGCCATCTTTAAAAGAAGTAACTTGGAGCGCAAAGGATCAGCGCCACAGTCACCGGCTGGATTGTGTGAGTGTGACTCACTGCCTGGATTGTGTGAGTGTGACTCACTGCCTGGACTGTGAGAGTGTGACTCACTGCCCGGTTTGTGAGAGTGTGACTCTGGTCTGAGTGCCTGCACTTCCATCTCATTTCACTCTGAGCATGCAGCACTCCTGCAAGGAAGGGAATGCCGCTGTCTCCCTCTCACAGATGTAGAAGCTGAGGCTCAAAAAGATACCACACCTGAGGCTGCCTTTGAAGCAGGATGCAGCAAAGGCTGCCCCGTGTAAGCAATCAGAGGATGGAGCTACAGCCATGAGGGTCTATAATCCTCTACACAAAGATTTTTGGCCCAGATGAGCCTCAAGGGCAAAGTAGGCTAAAATGTGAAGATATAGGTTAATATATGTAGCTTTAAAGAAAACGAGGGAAAACCTGGGAGGCAGAAATCAGAGCACTGGGCTAGTGGGAGCAGATGCTTGGGGAGCCTGAAGGTCCTCAGAGCTGGAACTAGACTTTATGCTTTTCTTCTGAGAGTAGCAATAGCCCTGAGCCAATGTGAAGCAGGGGAGCTAGAAATAGCTCTTGCCAAAACACCTTAAGACCGAAAGGGTTACTGCTCAATCACAATGGAGTTAGGAAACCTTCTTCCACCTTATAAGAACATGCTGAGGAGGTGCAGCATCTGTCTGAGGCCATGTGTGGTAATTGCCAACCTGCAGGCCACTCCCTGAGACAGCGTGGGAACCGAATCCATCTGCCCATGTGGGAACTCCACCCAGAAGATGAGTCCAGAGACAGGCACTGTGTACTGACTCTTGACACAACAGTCACCGTGGCAAAGGCTGCTCTCTAATGACTTCACAAGGAAACATTCACAAGAAGCCTGGTCCAAAAGCTTAAGTGCAGAATGGGTCAGGGTAGCTCACAGTTAGACATATTCAAATCATATAAGAAATTAACCACTAAGGTGGGGGGTGGATAAAGGGGGGAAACACAAAAGAGTAGGGTTATATAGCTAGTTAATCTACACTGCAAGAATAGAAAATAAGAGCAATTTGCCAAGGTGTGACCAGATCTGAGACTCTGCCTGTGAGACACTCTTCACAGACCTGGATAGCATCAGTGATAGATCCTCCAAAAGAAGGCTGAAGGGGAGAAGAAACAGGCCTTTGCTAAACTTCCAGTATTTCAGGGCCTGGGAAAGGAATGAGAGAGAAAGAGAGAGAGAGAGAGAGAGAGAGAGAGAGAGAGAGAGAGAGAGAGAGAGCCCAAACAAAAGTCAGTAATCACAACAATCAGGTGATGTGGGATGCCGTATTGTAACTGTAATTCTTGCTGGATAACCATTTCCATTCTATGTAATTTTACTATGTTAAAGTTAAAAACCTTCCTTTTTGATTAAACATAAAGGGTGAAATGATGTGGGATGTTTCTCTGTCTGCTGAGAATATGTTTCTTTACCAGTGGTTAATATAGAAGTTAATTTGGCCAATAGCCATGCAGAACAGAACCAGGTAGGAAATGAAATCAGAGATATAGGGAGTAGAAGGGTGGAGTCAGAGAGATGCCATCCATCCACCCAGGAACCATATGCCAGAGCACCACGTCAAGCCATGGGCCATGTAGCAATACACAGATTAATAAGAATGGGTTAATTTAAATGTAAGAACTAGTTAATAATAAACCTGAACCATCGGCCAAGCATTAATAATTAATATTAAACCTCAAAGTGGTTTTTTTAAAAGTGACTGCAAGACTGGGTGGAACAAAAGGCCTCGGTTACAATTGGGCCAGTCAGTTTTCATATCTTTATCTCCACCCAGCTCTCTCCCTTCATATCTTTTTAGTACCCACTGCCATTTCAGCAACCCAGCTCAGCTCCACTCAGTTCCTGCTCTACATTGCTTTCTCCTCCTTCCTAACTCTTTCCTTTTATTTATTCCTCTCCCGAAGAATACAGCCTGGCCTAGTTTACCAGTCTTCTGTGCCTCAGATTCCTGAGGTAGAAGACTGTTTGATATTATCTGATATGTGTTCTTACCATCCCCTCTTCAGTCTACTCTAGCCAAATTCCCTCATCCCTCTCTTCTTGTGTTCCCCCTCCTATATCCAATGATTAATATCTTGTTACATATACTGGTTCTCAGCACAACACCCAGAGTGACAAGAGCTCCTAAGGAGAGCACACGTGGTGTTATCCATGTCTTCTTACCTAAGAGTTGATGGCTTTAGAGTTGACTGTTACTCCTGGATAGTGATGATTGCTTCAGACGGTGTTCGTGAATGGAGAGGACTGAAGAAGTTGCCCTCATAAAATGACACCTCTACTTAGTCCCTCTGGAACACTGCAAACATTTCCAGTGAAAGAAGAAAAGGTGACTTAAAAATTAGCTTTTAAAAACTTTATTCACAGATTTAACTCCTAATGTACAAGTCGCAAAGCAAAAATGTCAGTAACATGAAAAACCAAGACAGCACATCTCCTCCAAAATCTACCAATTTCATAATAATGATTCCTATTAAATATGACTTCAATGAAATGCCTGACATGGAATCCAGCAAAATGATGTTAAATACATTCCAATAAGTGGAAGAAAACATAAAAACAAATGTCTGAATTGATTCGAAAGAACGCAAATGAACAGTTAAATGAAATAAGGAAGTCGATGCAGGATATTAAAATAGAATTCAATAAAGAGACACAAGATACTGAGGAAAAACAGAGTATGATGCTGGCAATGAAAAAAATCCAGTGTTAAGTATCTGACAAAACAAACTGGTCAGAAAACATAAAGGCCACTTCATCCTAATTAAGGGAGTTATCCATCAAGAAGCTATTAGATTCTGATTATACATGCACCAAATGCAAGTGCAGCCAATTTCATAAGAAAACACCACTAGACTTAAAGCCACAGACTAGCTCCAATACAGAAATAGTGGGTGGCTTCAACACCCCACACTCACAAACAGATAGGTCACCCCAACAAAGAACGGCAAAACTTTAGAGCTAAATGACAACTTATCAAATGGAATAAACAGAGCATTCTATACAAACATTACAAAATATTCATTGTTCTGAGCATATCTAAAGTAAGGGTATCACTAGGGTTTGTCATCCACCAGCCTCACTTCATGTTCTTTACCCACACATGCAAGTACACTACATACACCTACATCACATTCCCATACACACAAAAATTTGCTGAACTAACACATGGAAGACAGGCTTGTGTTTAAAGGGTAGATCTCGTGTTAAGTGTTCTTGTCATGACTTAAAAAAAGAGACAACTAATTGGCTATTACAGAGCCATGAAAATTCTAATCAGCAAAAAGTAGACACGGAAAGCACAAGTAAGCATCCTGAGGTCTGAGCTGGTCTCTTTCCTTGTTACCCTAGTAACAGACCTGTCCAAAGCAGCCAAAGGGAGGATGCATTATGTCTCACGCAGTTGAAGGGTTACAGTTCACTGTGGCTGGGAAGAGTCACGGTGGCAGACATGTGAGGCAGCCAGTCACACTAAATGCGATATCAGGAAGCCGAGAGGGATGAATTCTGGGGTTCTGCTCCCTTTTCTTATCCAGTCCAGGACCCCAGTCCATGGAACGGTGCTGCCCAGTTAAGGTAGGTCTTCCCACCTCATCTAAGGATTTTCTTACAGGCATGATCAGAGGCTTATCTCATAGGTGATTTTTAGATCCTGTCCAATTGCAAATCAATATTAACAATCAAAAGATGATGTTTTTGAAAGACTTTAAAAATACACAAAAATCTGCTGTTATTTGCAAATAGTGTCCAAATAGCAGGAACATAAGAACATGAATTGATATGATCTCTGTCAGACACAAAAGGGCTTCCAAGGTGGAAGGATGAAGAGTATGTATATACACCTGCCGATTCTTTCAGCTATACCCACAAATGAGCACAGACAGAGAGGCAGGCATGCACACACATGTGCATGCACACACATATGCACGCACACACACACATGCACACACATACCGTTCTTACATGTCAAGAATAAAGAGCCAGTTCTGTTACCTTCAGAAGACCTGAGATCCCTGTTACCATCCTGGCTGGACTCAATGCTAGGTCTGCTTCATTGGGAGGACAGTAGCCTTGCTTCTGAGAACTCAGACCCAGTTGTATGCCTGCAATCCTAGCTCTTGAGAGCAGCGGGCAGGAGGGTGGAGTGTTTCATGGCAGCCCAATCTACAAAGTGAGAGCCTGTGCCAAGTCGTCTCCCCTTCCTAAGCTGCATTTCCTTTAAAGTTAGTTGTGGAGACTAGAACCACCCTGTTCCCATGACAAGCAGCCTACTCCCCGGCCCTATGGATTGGTCACGTTTCAAGGGCAATTTCCCCCTCAATATAATGTCCGCCCTTGTGGCCATTGAGAGCTCTTAGGGGTAGCACAGTGGCACGGTGAGAAAAGCTACAGGAAAAGGATGGAGATGCAGCAAGTGCTGAGGCCTGCACAGTGCACAGGTGACCTCCTCTGACCAGCATGATGCTGGCTGTTTGAGGCCGGGTTGCTTGACTGATTGATTGCCTACCCTAAGTTGCTGAATGTTCACAATCCAAAGTGTTCTGAGCGCACAAGGATCCATGTTCCCTCTACCCGGTTCTTGCCTCTTCTCCCTTCCTATCAAATGTTCAACACAGAACTTTAGGTTCCACAGCTGAGCAGCGCGGGTTAATGAATGACACCGTGGGTAAAGAGGTGGCATGGGAATGCTAACCAGAGTAAGGTTAGCCCTTAGCTAGGCAGCTAAAATGCAGGGACTAAGTAAGCTCCGTGGTGCTGGGCTGCTGAAGTTCAGGACAGGGAGTGAGACTGAGGTGTCTCATGTCTAATGTACCCCATCTCAAAAAGTCACCAGTGAAAAGGGAGGCGCCACCCCTGCAAGGAGAGCTGCGATCATCTTCCCCAACACCCCAGCAGCAGGTTGACTTGGAGACTGTTCTTTGGGAATGCCAAGTTGCAGGCACCAATAAGCAGATTATAAAATCAGAAACCACAGCTAGCATTAGGCAAACATGCTCGCAACATCACCACCACCAGTAACAACCTCAATAATAACAGCAAATGCATGTCAACATGCAGAAACACACTGAACCAGACACCAGTGTAAGTACTTTGCGTTATTAGTGCATTTAAACTCACGAGAAGCTTGTTAAACAGATGCTAATAGCACACCCGTTTTACATACTGAATGTCATCCACTGAGGCGGGGGGGGGGGGGGGGGGGGGGGGGGGACTTTAGTAGCCTGAAAACTATTAAGCTATACTGCCACCTAGTGGTTTTCCAAAGATGGATCCCAAAGGCCTACTGAGGCCATCAACAGGGTTAACAAGGCAATTTATCACAAACTTAATCAAGTCATGATTCCAGCCGCTCAAGATGTGGATTCCTGACTTGAACAGACTAGTACATCTGATACTTGGTACGCCGCTTTTTCTCTCTAGCTGTCCCTAAAAATCACCAAAAGCGACAAGCTGGAGAGCCAGCAGAATACTTATACAGTCCTACCTCAAGCATGTGTTAATTCTCCAGTCTTACATCATAATGTGGTTTTCAGAGATTTAGATTATCTGTCTCTTCTGTAAAGTACTATACTAGTCTTTTGTATAGGTGACATTATGCTGATTAAACCAAGTGTGTAGGAAGTAGCCATAAACCTAGACTTGATGGTAAATCATATGCGTACAAAGGGTGGGAATAAATCCAACCAAAATTCAGAGGTCTTCTACTTCAGTAACATGTGTACTGGGGGGAAAGAAGAAAAGGTATTCCTTCTTAAAATTTGAAAAAAAAATCTGCATGCGTCCCCTCCCACCAAGAAAGAAGCATGGCACTTAGTGGGCACTGGCATTTGCACGCAGCACATTCTGCCGAGGGTATGCTATTCCGGATCGTCACCAAGTGACTCAGAAAGCTGCTGGGTTTGAGTGGGGCTCAGGATGGGAGGAGGCTCAGCAAGTTTTTCCAAATGCACAATGCGTTATTGCCTCCTATAGTCACCCTACGGCATAACAGCACACCGTGACTTCTTATCCCCCGGTGCCCATGGATCAAGGTTCCCCCTCGCTCTCAACTCTGTGTGCTCTCCTCGGCCATTGATAACCACCACCATTCTACATTCAACTCCCATGAGATGGGCAAGTCTAGATTTTATACGTGTGACATCAGGTGGCACTGATCTTTCTGGGCCTGGCTTACTTCACTTAGTGATTGCCAGTTCCAAGCATATTGTCACAAATTATAGGACTTCATTCCTATTTCTGGTCTACTACACATATGCCATATTGTCTTTAACCATTCATTCAGTGGCGGACACTTGGGCTCTGGCTACAGTGACATTGCCACAGTGTACATGAGAGTACAGCCATCTCCTGGACACACATGTGTCATCCCCTTTGGTAGTAGGTAGGGCTCCTGTGTCCTATGGTAGCTCTAGTTTTAATTTAAGAGGAACCTCTAAGCTGTTTTCCTCAATGGCAATTAATGTATAGTTTTTAAAACACGTTTATGGGGTCCAGGTTGGTCTGGTGCATAAAGGCGTTTGCCCTCCAAGCCTGGTGGCCTGAGTCTGATCCCTAGAATCCACATAAAAGCAGAGAGAGATCTGACTTTACACAGTCATCCTCTGACCTCCTCCCACATAAGTGTCTCGGCTCATGTGACACCTGCACACATACCACACATGTACACAATAAGTTTAAAACATGCTTATGAACATGGACTTGTTCTTGTTACCTTTATCCACTCTTAACTTTTTAAGAGGGAACACCTATCTCTCTGTCCCAAATGCCTCAGAACTTGGCCTGTGGCTGTGTCCTGAAACGATGAATGCTTCTTGCATTCTTTAATAGAAGCTTAGCTTTCAGTGAGTAGGAGAGTTGAAGGGACCTGAAAAATTTCCCTCGGGGTTAATGAAGACACAGGCAAAAAGGTAGCCATGTAACAAAAGACTTCAACAAAAATCTTAATCAACTCAGCCTAAGTGGTATTTAAACAACAGGTCACCAAAAATGAGCAGAATAGATATTTTCAAGCAAATATGGATCAGTCACCAAAATGAAACACATTCTGAAGAAAAAATGCAAATACTGATACATTTGAAGGGACTGAAATTAGCCATGCATGCTGTCTATCAGCAGAGAAATTAAATTAGAAACCACTAAGAGACCTATCCCTGGAAAATCCCCCAAAACAAACTGATCAAAATGTTCCTAAGTAGCCCAGGGGACATGGGAGGAATCAAGGGAGAAATTAGAAAGCAGTTTGATCAGAAAGCAGTCGAAACACAGAGCATGAAAACCAGCAAGGCTGCAAAAGAAGCACGCAAAAGGCCGTTATACCATCAGAGTTTAAGATTAGAACAGAAAAAGTCTCCAACAGGGCAGTTGAGCAAAGAAACTAGATCCTTACTATAGTAAGGAGAATATAGAATGAAAATAATAAGGGTCAGAGCAGAAAACAAATAGAAAGGAAGGAAGGAAGGAAGGAAGGAAGGAAGGAAGGAAGGAAGGAAGGAAGGAAGGAAGGAAGGAAGGAAAAGAAAGAGGGAGGGAGGGAAGGAAGGAAGGAAGGAAGGAAGGAAGGAAGGAAGAGAAAGAAGGAGGGAGGGAAGGAAGGAAGGAAGGAAGGAAGGAAGGAAGGAAGGAAGGAAGGAAGGAAGGAAGGAAAAGGAAGGCATCAGTGAAGCCAGTTGCCCAGGACCCACTCTGCTCCCTAGAAAAGACCCTTTAATAACACCATCCTTCCAGAACTGTGAGGCCAGGGAATGTGAGTGCTGGGCGGGGCCCCTGTGTAACAGTGCCTCCTCTCTTCTCATCTCCTACCAGGCATACCAGAGACCCAAGACCTGACTCTCTGCAAAACACAACTTCATGTATCCAGGCAACAAGGGGGTGGTAGGAAAACGGGATGGGCAGCCACCTGCTTCCACAGCGCTCAGGAGCTGTCAGGCCTTGGCCTGGGGAGCAGCTCCTCCCCGCCTCTCTGAAGATTGCTTCTTGCCTATCAGACTGAGGAACATTCTTCACATTCTAGGATCGAGATGCACAGTTTGGTTCTTGTGAGAGCTGTCAGCGTGGAGGAGGGCAGAGAGCATCCCAGGAATCAAGTTCTTGCTGTTTTCCTGAGTGCCCGTCCTCGGAAAACAACCACACCCAGGCTCACTTTGAAAACCCCTCCCTTGGCTTTCTGATAAATCTGGAGAGGTGGATGCAGATTTACCTCAGCACCAGCACCATCAGTGAGCCAACTCCTCTGCTGTGAGCAAGTAAGCCCCCAGCCACTGGTTCCCAAGATTTTGTGCTGGCCAGAACTCCCCATGGGATGAGCTGGAAAACCAAATATGATTGTTAGTCTGCAAATACGTACAAAATCCAGACATACAAGGCAAACTAGTACATCTTCTGGTATCTGATAAGCAGCTATTAATTGGTCTTGCAAATGCCTTTGATTTGTACCATCCATAAGAACAACCAGAAGAAATTTGCTAACAGTTGGCAAGGCCAGCAGTACGCCTTTCTACTTTCAGTGGTCCAAAAGAAAATGATCTCCAAAGAAAGTGGCACTATTAGGGGGTGTGGCCTTATTGAAGGAAATGTGTCACTGCGGAGGTGAACTTTGAGGCCTCATATATGCTCAAGCCACACCTGATGTCTGAGACCACTTCCTGTTGCCAGCAAGCAAGATGTAGGACTCTCAGCTACTTCTCCAGCACCATATCTGTCTGCACACCACCATGTCCCAACATGATGATAGTGGACTAAGCCTCTGAACTATAAGCCACCCCCAATCAAATGTTTTCCTTTACAAGAGTTGCCATGGTCCTGGTGTCCCTTCACAGTAGTGGAAACCCCAACTAAGACAGTACCTCTTTGGATGGGCAGGCAAGCAGGAGAATGTAATTGACACATGACCTGAACCTTGAGTTCTCACAAACGAGGTAGGAAAAATAAGGGCTGAGTACAAACATGAGAAGAGAGATTAATGACACACCCAAAGAGCTCTAATAAATTACTCAATACTTCCCTGGGCACTGTTTTCTGAGCAAATTATTGCGCTAATTTTTATTCTATTGCTATGAAGGGCAAAAAGTGTTTGCGCACACAGATAAGCACGGGAGAAGCCAGGAAAGCTAAACACACAGGAGTCCTTCAAAGAAAGGAGATGTTTAACCTGTTTCTCCTGGAGTCAAGAATGGATATAGTTTACAACCTGGCAATTTTTTGCTACCTGGTAAGCCAGGTTCCCAGAATAATATGTTTGTTTATCCCAGACCTTTCCCCCTAAACCCTTGACCATTGCCTCTAGACCATAAAAATAATTCTTGTGAGCGATGTCACTTGTACTTCACAACAGCCTAAGTGACTTTTATGTTGCGTTAGGGCCAAGCCAATCCTGATACCCACAGGCATCATGTTTAGCTCAGTCATTCTCTCTAGAACCTTATCTTAAGCACTGTTTCTAAGTCAATGAGAATACATCTTATGGACAAAGCTATACGGGCTTTGTAAAGAGCTTCAGTGTAAACATGTCTTAAGCTTTGTTATCCTTATGGGGCTGCGTTATTTTTATCAGAAAACTTATCTTCAAAATTGTGCTGTGCTTAAATATGGCCAAAAGTAAACCGGCGGTCAGACTCTTGACGTCTTGGCCCAGCATCAGTACCTAATAGGGCTGAACCAAGTTTCCTCCTCGTCTCTTCACAGAGCATTTCCCTGACTGCTGTAGAGCCTGCAGGAACCTCCACATATTCCAGGTCAAAACTGAACAAAATCTGAGATGAAGGCACAAATTCAATCTTGCGTGGATAGTGAATCTTTGTCCCGGCAGTAGACAGACTGTCCAGTGAAGCCAGGCAGACCCCTCAGCATCCTAGGAACCCGGATGTCAGAGAAATGGCGCAGTGAAGGCTATACTGTGGCCCCGTAATTTTGTAAGGAGGATGCTTGTTTGTTTTTTGGTTGCCCAGACTCTCAAAATAATCACACAGAAACTATATTATTTGTAATATTCTCTGGACAATAGCTTAAGTGTATTTTTTGGCTGACTCTTATATTCTAAACTAGCCCATTTCTATTAAGCGTATTTTTGGCTAACTCTTATATTCTAAACTAGCCCATTTCTATTAAGCATATTTTTGGCTAACTCTTATATTCTAAACTATCTCATCTCCATTAATCTGTGCATTGCCACGTGGCTGTGACTTAACAAGTAAAGTTTCATCTGGTGTCTGGTGTCTGTCTCTGGCAGGGCTACATGGCTTCTCTGTGACTCCGTCTTTTTTCTCCCAGCATTCAGTTTAGTTCCCCTCCTCCGCTGCCTAGCTCTATTCTACCCTATCACAGGCTAAAGTCCATGGTATTAACATACATACAAAGTGGGATCCCACATCACCATAAGACCACACAGGAGGGGAGCTTCAATCTACAAAAGCCAGTATTTGCTGGGTACCAAAACCAGGTGAGGAGAGAGACAGAGAAATGGGAGGGGGACAAAAGGAGAAATATAGACCTGAAGAGAGATGTCATCATTTTCCTGATGAATATATATTTTAAAATTCTCAATAAAACCCTCATGAATTATATTTAAAATATGTTTAAAAGATCACATACCGTGACCAAGTTTGATACATCACAAGACTCCATGGTAGCTATCAAGAGATACATGTAACATAATAAAGGGCAGGAACCACACGATCATCTCAATAAACAAAGAAAGTCATTTGACAAAGTTCAATGCTTCTCTCTGGTAAAAGTCCTGAGGAAATTTCATTCCTAAATGAAAGAGCTATGTCTCAGAATTATAAAACTATAACCAAAGTATACTAACGGAGAAAAACTGAATAATTTTTTTCTAAAATCAAGTACATGGTAAGGGTGGTGCCCACTCTCATTTCTATTGTTCAGTACAGTGCCCAAAGTCTTAAGTAGAAGAATAAGAGAGAAATAAATAAAGAGAGTTCAAATATCAAATGGAGAAGTTAAGTCTTCATATGACAGAATCCTACACAAAAAAACCCCTAGTACTGGGGCTGGTTAAGAGCACCGGCTGCTCTTCCAGAGGTCCCAGGTTCAATTCCCAGCATCCACATGGCAGCTCACAACTGTCTGTAATTTCAGCTTCAGAAGTTCAGACACCTTCACACAGATGCACGTGCAGGCAAAACACCAAGGCGGGAAGCAGACAGAGAAGCATGGAGCTGGAACCGTAGCTGAGAGCTTTAGATCAAGATCCACAGGCAGGAGGGAGAGGAAAAGTGAGACTGGGTCTGGCATGGACTTTTGAAACCTCAAAGCCCACCCCCAGTGACACACCTCCTCCAACAAGGCCACAACTCTTAATCCTTCCTAAACAGTCCAACTGGGAACCAAATATTCAAACATATGAACCTAAAGAGGGTCACTATTATTCGTACCACCACACAGAGTGGAAAGGCTCCCCGCAGACTGTGGGAAAGATCTTTTCCAACTGTATATCAGACAGACTAACACCTAGATGTAAAGAACAACAAACACACAAGTCATCCAATGCACAAGCAAGCTAAACAAGTGAATGAGATTCTGAAGCCAAGAGATACAAACTGCCAATACGTACTTGAAAGGATGTTCAACATGCTTAGCCATTAAGGAAAGGAAAATTAAGACAGCTTTGAGAGTCCACCTCACCCCAGTCAGAATGGCTATGAGTGAAAGAATAAATGACAACAAATGCCAGTGAGGATGTGGAGAAAGAGGACTCCTCATCCATTGCTGTCAGCACTGTGAACCCACGCAGCCACAATGGAGGCAGTGCAGAGGTTCCAGCAAAACAAAAACTGAGACCAGCACATGCCCCAGCTATAACACTTCTGGGTCTGTGCCCAGAGAACTGGAAGTCAACCTTCCAATACTTAAATACCCATTGTTGCACTGTTAATAATTGCGAAGAAATGGCAACAGCCTAAATTGTTGCCTACAGATGACTGGATAAAGAAAATGTGGTACAAATATACACAATGGAATCGTGTTCAGTCATAAGAAAATGAAATCACTCCATCTGCAGGAAAACGGATGCAAGTGGAGGTCATTATATTAAGAGAAATAAGTCAGACCCACAAAGACAAATCTTACATATTTTTCTTATAATGTGAATGCCAGGTTTGTGCACATATGTGTGTGTGCCTGCGTGTGTTCATGTGTGTGTGTGTGTGTGTGTGTGTGTGTGTGTGTGTGTGTGTGCCATAGCATAAGTGTGGAGGTCAGAGGACAATTTGGGTATCAGTCCCCATCCACTTTATTTGAGACAGGGCTTCTGTTGTTCTCCTGTGTGTGCCAAGCTAGCTGGCCTATGAATTCCTGAGTATTCTCCTGCTTCTGCCGACCATCTCTTTGTTAGCAGTGCTGGAATGATGGACACTCACACCACTATGTTCGGCTTTTACAAGAGTTCCTGGGACTCGAACTCAGACCTTCTGGCATACCTGACAAGTGATTTTCTCAGTCATCTCCAGAACCTGTTCTTCCAGTTTCGGTGTGAGCTAGAGCCAATCCTTCTTTCTCTTTTGCTGTCTTCTCTTTTTTCCTTTGATTAGCTAGAAGTTCGTGTTACAGTTGTTTTATAGAAGTTTACAAGTTATTGCTTCTGCATTCCTATTCTCTATTTTATAGACTTCTATGCTTACCTTTATTTATTTATATTTTCTTGCTCTGTGTTTAGTCATTTTTGTTGTTTCCAAAGCTAGTAGGTAAGTTTGTCATTATAAGATTTTTCTCCTTTCATAAGTGTTAATACTACATAGTCTCTCCAGGCTATTCTTTGGCTATAACCATACCAATTTTATTGATTGTGGTTTTACTCCTCAATGTAAAAAGATTTAGAATTTCCTTTCTGCTTAATGGTAAGTGTAGGATTTTATTTTCTAATTATTTGGAGTTTCCCTCTGCCACTCCCTCATCCATTTCTCTTTTAATTTCATGCTGGCCAGAGGATGGGCTTTGCATTGTTTCATTCCCTAAAAGCTGGAGAAAGTTAATTCCATAGTCTGGAATATTATTTACCATGGATGGAATACATATATATTTAAAAAGAATCACATTTGGCGTATGTTGATAATAGCCTTCGGGTTTGCAACCCAAAGTTAGGCAATAGTGTCTTCAGAGTCCTTAGGTCTTCTTTGGGACTCATACACTATGTATGCACTTAGTATGGGACTCATACAATATGTATGCACTTAATAATCACCCTTATATAATACAGAAAGCAGAACTGGGATAATTGAAGAATCCGCAGCTGTGCTTGGAGGCACCAGCATCAATCACCAGGATGAATCGTTAAGGAGGAAAACAGGGTAGAAGCAGAATTCAACTCAAGCCACATTTCTCCTTTGTCAAAATCACAGTGCCATAATCACACATCCGTTGCTCCCTTCGTGTATATTGATTAGGGTTTGCAAAGTCCTGTGTCTACAAGGGACAGGCCAGCAATTAACGAGTGAAGTCACCTGGGTGCCACTCTGCTCCAGAAAGCTGGAAGAGACATGTCCATGTTACATAGTTTGAGATTTGCCTGACCTAAGGATCAGGGCCCCACTTGGTTTTTAGGGGGACATGACCTAGAATAAAACTAGACCTTTGGCTTTTTTATGAAAATCAGAAATCTGCACCTTTAAGTGAAAAAGTCCTTGTTCTTGGCATTGGAAAGGTAGCTCAGAATAGAGTGGAAATTCAAGGAGCTGATGCTTAAGTACAAACAAATTCACCTGCAGGCCAGGTCCTAATGCTTTGCAATGGTTCTTCCCCTGGAAGATCTCACAGTCTAGTTGACAGAATAAGATACACACTTAGACTCTAGGTGTTAAAGGAGTATGCAACTATATTCACTGAAAGATGAAGACAAAGGGGTGTGCTTTGTGTTCTCATTCAGCAAGCATGCCTCCATCACCTCAGATAAACCAGCCATTTCTCTAGTTTAGAGGTTCATCGGGGAACCAACAGACAAATTCCTGCTCTCAGAAAGTAAGAAGCAAGCAAATATGGTATTCTGGGTTGCAGGTGATGAGAAATATCCTTTTAAAACATAATTGGATTGTATTACATGAAGAGACCATTTCCAAGCCTGTGGTTAAAGTCAGTCAAGTTGACAGGCAGTAACCTGGTGGCTTTAGTCTTGTCCTGCCAGAAGGGGGCAGCAGAGAGCACTATTGCTGGCACCTGGACCAGCAAGCAGGCTGCCAAGGAGGGAGGTCTGTTGTCAAGGGGTTGTTAGGACAGGTGCTACAACTCTGATTAAAGGTACACGGTCAGGCTTAGCAGAGAGTGGATACCCAGGCTTCTCACCAACCATCCCATCCCAACCTAGTGCCTGCTACTGGCTGCCCAGTTGCCTCTTGGCAGAACGTGTTTGAAGATTGTTATGCATAAGAAAGAGAGGTAAGAAAGGCTGGATGTAGGTACAATGGTGCGCACCTGTAATCCTTCCGAGACTGAGGCAGGAGGATAGCAAGTTTGAGGCTACCCTAGGGTATGTGGCAAAATCCTGTTGAAAAGAAATAGAAGGTGGAGGAGGACGCGGAAGAAGGGGATGAGGAGGAAGAACAGGAGCGAGAGGAGGCGGCTCAGAATGCACGGAAAGAGCCAGCCAGCGGTGTGGTAGGAGACAACCAGGGAGGTATGTGGTTTGTAAAGCATGGCAGTCTGTGACTGAGACACTGGCTTTCACCCTGAGGGAACCGTGGACCACTTTGGCAATCTTAGCAGAACACTGGTGGCTTTGGTGCACGTTCCACAAGGGATCACTCTGGTTGCGACTGTGGGCAGAGAGGGGCAAAGGTGGAAGTCATTGGCCCTGACTGTAGTGGTAGCAATGGGATAGTAAGATCACCAGCCTGGGCACTAAGAAAGACCGAGCTATGGTTAACCGGTTTGGGAGACTCGGGGAGCGGGACTGGCTTAGCTGAGAGGTGGGTGAAGAGAGTCGAAATGCCCATGTCACGGCTGTTGGATGTCCAAACGGAGATACTAAATCCACAGGGCAGAATTTACAAGAAAGACACGGACTGAAAGTGTAGACGTGGGATTCAAAGAGCAGAGAAAGATCCCGGGAATACAAAAAGGAAGACAGGGCTTCTAGCTGGGATAAAGGTTGGGGTTCTTCCAGCAGCAGGCAGGTGAGGAGAACATTCCAGATGAGAGAATTACTACAGTGCGTGGCAGGGCAGGAGGCTAGAAACATGCTTCGGGGAAGGTTGGTAGAGTCCAAAGGAGCAGTAGATTTGGTTTGAAAGGAAGTTAGGCAGAAATAAAGCCAGTCCTTGACGCTGGTCCTCCACTGGAGACTTGCAGCCGCCATCTACTTGGTGCACATTTATTGGACACCTGCAGGACCGTTCTGATCCAGATGCTGATCATAAAAGTGCTTATTGGACACCATGATATAAATAAGAAAACCTCCTTTAATACTCACAGCATTCTAAATGAAGAGTCTCCTCAGTCGAAAGATGAGGAAACCAAGAGTCCATGTTTCTCCATCCTCTCAGCCAACGGGGGAGAACCGAGTCAGAATTGGAACCTGACAGTGTAACCCTGAGACCTTTGTCCTTCACACTCTCCCTCACTGCTGGTACAGCTTAACCTGACCAGGCATCTGTCAGGGGTAGGCCGGCAGCCAGCTGATGCTGTTGAGCTAAGGGCCTGCCCTCAGCTCAGCTTTCGGGATACGCCCTGATCAGAGGTCAGCTGAGGAGCCAGAAACAGCTGTTCCAGAGGTTCCAGGTGGCTGCTGACCAAGGCAGAGGTCATCAGGATGCTGTTCTAGCCTCACCCAGAAAGGCCAGTGGCTCCTTCCAAAATGTCAGTTTCCCATTGCTCGGTGAAAGGATAGATAATTGAAGTCCCTTACCAGAAGTGAGCGTCGAAGTGGCTTTCAGCAGCAGCACACCTGCCCCTCCTCTCCTCCTTCTCTTCCAGGCCCATTTAAAAGTAGAGAAACTGAGGTTCATACTTTGAGACAATATCTGTGGCCAAGCCTGTCTGTGCTGGAACTCATGTCTGAGGACTTGGTTTGGTGTCCTGGGTTTACAGCACACTGACGCTGTGTGATCCATGTTAATGATTAGGCTCCCCACAGCACACTGAGGTAGTAGGAGTATGTGTATGTGCACGCACACGCACGCATACATGCATTTGTCAAATTCATGACCCCAGCCCAGGACTGACACTCCCTACCACTCCCAGGGAAAAGAATTTCTCTTCGGTTCAGCTCAGCTTCCAGAGGAATTTAGGACTTAGGCATCAGATTCACCAAAGGGGATAGGGGGGAGGGACCTGCTGGCCAGTGAGTTCCGCTGGGTGTCCTTCACTGAGGGGTGTTCACACCTGGAGGAGACTGACCACAGCATCATGGAAACAGTGAGGGATGAAGGATGAGAACGCCCGTGGAGGTGGGGTGGTTATCTAGCAGGGAGAAACAAGTGGGTGTCGAGAATAAAGGAATGAATCTGAAGATAAGACGTGTTACGTAAAAGGAGGAGGAGGAGGAGAAAGGGAAGAGAAACTGGCAGTACCGTGGAGTCAGTGTGAACCCATTTGTGAAAAAGTATACATACATGTGTGGTGTGCACAGGTGGCTCCCTCACCATGGCAGTTGGCATGCATCTGTTCCCTCAACAATGAACTGGGTACCTCTCCTCTGCTAGAAGGGGGACTGCCAGATAGAACGGGACACACCCTGCCTCTCACAACTGTGCAAGGAACTGGGGCCAAGATGGTGTTATTGTCAACTCTACGTCACCATGGTAACAAGCTTCTGGGCACGTCTGTGAAGGACTATCTAGACCGGGTTAAGTCAGGTGGGAAGACCCACCCTAGAGGTAAGCAAGGTCATTCTCATTGACCAGAGTCTAGGACTGAATAAAAAGGAAAATTAAACATGAAGCTTCAATCTCCTCCTTTCTGCCAGCAGATGTCCTATGACCAGCTGTTTCAGGCTCCTGAAGCCATAACGGACCCTTGAATATGAGAACAAAACACACCTTGTCTTCCTTAAGTCGCTTCTTGTCAGGTATCTTATCTCGACAATGAGAAACGTAATGGACACAGAGAGGGTTAGGGGAAGAGACGTTGTCTTATTTTTTTAAAAAAAACACTCTGTATTATCTGTAGTTTTGCAAAATGATTTATTTGTCAATGTGTCATTACAGACATGTATGTAAGAGAAGGGGGGGTTATCACTGGGTAAGGGCCAAAGGTCACAGGAGCCCTTAGAAGGGAGGCCAGGGTCTCCTAGGCTATTGCGACCCAGCAGGCAAGCACCCTCCCCCGCCCCACCCCACCACTGTTACAAACACAATATCGAGTGTCTGAGAGCGAAGAAGAAGGAAGCCCTGTGATACTGTGTGTCCCACAGCATGCGGACTCCACTAACTGCAGAGTCCATATTCTTCCTGGGCTCCTTGTTGCTGTGATAAAATGCCATGACCAAACACAAAGAGTTTATTCGGGCTTATGATTCCCAAGGAAGAATCCAAGACACATGGCGGCAGCAGCTGGGACGGGCAGCTGAGAGATCACGTCTCTGTCCCCAGGCAGGAAGCAGAGAACGAACCGGAAGGGGAGCACAGCCATACACTTGCAAAGCCCACTCCCAGGGACACACTTCCTCCAGCAAGACTCTGCCTCCTAAAGGTTCCATAACCTTCCCAAATAGCACCACCAGCTAGGGCCAAGGATTGAAATACCTGACCCTAGGGGGACGCATTCCTCATTCAAACCCCCATACAGCCTATAGTCTCCTGCAGGCTGGGTTGCAGGGGGTGGGCTCCATGGAAAGATCTCAGGGAAATTCCATCTATTTTTCATGAATGTCATATGATATAGTCCTACCATCGTCTTTCTGATCACAGCCCTCCTTTCAGCCGTGTTCTCTGTATAACCAGACTTTTGGAGAACCCTGCCCCACCCTTCTCAAAGGTACACTCCCCCAGCACAGACTACCCCAAGAGCAGACGAGGAAAAGGAACACAGATTATACAGAGGGACACAGCCCTCCAACCTGACTCCCACCCTGAGCTGATCTTTGTCGTCTGACCTGCACAGAATAACCAACAAGATCAGTTGTTGGCTGATAGGATAGCAAACATTTTATTCTCATTCCATAATGCTCTGAATACTGAATATGATACACTGGCCACTAAATCTGAGGTCAAAGTTCCCCATCCAAAACCTGACTTGGTCAGTTTTAAGTTACATTCCTGTACAGGCAAGTATAACCATATAACAAATATGAATCATCATTATTGATATTTTGGATGGGAATAAATGAAAGGTTTGTCCTACAGAACAGCTCCGAGAAGTCAGAAAGACTCACAGGTGCTTGAGTTCTGTCCCTTACAGCTGTACACGGTGTGGGAAGGTGGCAGGTTCTGCAGGTTTCGGGGATCGCCTGTGCACCCAGAAAGGGAAAGAGAATGAGGAGGAAGAGGTGCCCAGGTGAGCAGAATGTATCTGCAGCTGGGATGGAGATAAAATCTGCTTCAACAGGAAAGGCAGAAGTGCATCCAGGTCAAACCAGCTCTACCTGTCTTCAGAGAAACAAGAAGATTCCTTTCTAGTGCCTCAGGCCTAGATCAGCTTGCCTACGTCTATCCTCGTGCCCTTGAACCGCCACAGACGACTTTTGCAAGTTATTTACCTCATAAGCAAAGAAAAAAATGAAGCCACGTGCTCAGCACTTTACATCACTATGCTCTTAGGCTCCATTCACCTGTTTTTATGATAAGGGGCTGACGGTTGTCTCCTCTTGGGCGCTTTAGTGATACATTTCTGTGGATGACCTGGAGCAAACCAAGCATTCCTCTTTCAGTCCCATGCCCTCTTCTTTAGTCTCCTCATACATCTGCTTTCCTTTGGAAGGCTCTTGGCCAACTCCTTCTGGGAGTTGTGTACCCAGATCCTCCTCCAGGAGTTCAGGTATGTGATGTCTGAGTCACGGCTTAATGGCCCAATGCTTTCCCTGTTTCACATTGTCCTTCCGGCATAGCATCCACCAGCCAAGGTCCTGCCATCATGCTTTAAGCAGCACTCAGGGACCGGCTGCTCTCCTGGATCATCTGGGCGGGTTTAGAACACACGGATTCACAGAGCTGGCTCTTCACATGGAGAATCGGAACCTCTAACACAAAGTCTCTGGGAATTTTTTGATGCTTCCTAGGAAATTCTGATTAGCAACGGTATCGGCAAACTCTGCCACGTGGTGCTTTTTAACAAGCTTGAGAGGGCAAGATACACAATTCCGGGCTCTGGGATTTGTTTCCAACTCTTCTAATCCACACTGATTAATTAAAAACTTCGCCAGCAGGGGGCAGCATGGGCAGAGCAATTGGGATTCAGAGTCTTCCTTGTGATCTTTTTCATGCCCACTAGCAACAGTTGTCAAAATAATAAATAAATAAATAAATAAATAAATAAATAAATAAATAAATAAATAATAAAACACACTACCATTGACCGCACAGAGCTACCTGTTTAGGAAGCATCTCCAAAGTCACAATCTGTGACGTCCTTCACCATGCCTTCAAAGCAGGTGGTCCGCCTTGGTATTAGCTGGGAGGAAATCTAAGGCCTGAGATACGTCCAATAACTTCTCTGAGGCTTTATGTCCAATAACGGCAGAGACAGACAGGCTTCATATAGATTCTGGAAGGGGGTTGGAGGAAACAGAAACCGCCACATGGTTGCTTCACTGTGTAAAACTTAGAAGAGAGAGGACTGGAGAGCTAGCCCCAGTTGGTGAAGTATTTTGCCATAGAAGTATGAGAATGACTTTGCTCCCACATAAGATAAAAACAGGCAGGATGGCCATTTACTCGTAATCCCTAAGGTGGGGGTGAGATAGGTGTGGCAATTGTCTGGGGCTCACTGTCCAGCCTGCCTGGGATAGTTTCCGACCAGTGAGAGAACTTGTCTATAAACAAACAAAACAAACAAATAAATAAAATGCAAAACGAACCAGAAACACAAACCTCATCTTTAGGAGTTTGGCTCATTAAGGAAGTCCAGATGCTCCTAACCTTCACCAAGCCACGTTCCTATGGAGACCAGGCAAACAAGTGACACAGACTCATCCACACACTGTACAGCCAACCAAATGACAGCTGGTGACAGGGATCCAATTAAACGCCACAGACTATCTCTCTGTTCTTAGCGTACATTTACATAATATCTACCGCTATGTCTCAGGTCTTAAGGTGGAAACGAGCTACCTGGGGTCTTATCAAAATGCAGCCTGCATCTGGGAGGTTGAGGCAGGGCCCTCTGCATGGTCTAGCCAGCTCCTCTGTGATAACCCAGCAGTAGGACCACAACCTACACTCCACCACCACCACCACCTCTGCAATTCCTCTGCATGAGTGGAGGCCCTCAGAAGGATGTGAACAGTGGAGCCGTGGACCTCTGCCCACTGAGGGTAGCTCTAATACTACATAGCACTCTCTCAAGCTCATCAGTTTATACTGACCTGAAGAACCTGTGATAATACCAAAATTTGCAGGCTCCTAAATTTTGAGTCACTAATACCTAACGTGATGGAAATGCAATGTGTGCAACCTTTGCTTGGAGCAAAGTAGGGGCTGTTTGTCTGTTCGGGTTTTCTTGAAGAGTTTATCAGGGAGGATTTGTCTCCCTGGAGACACCTAACCTGGAGACTTTAAGATGATCACGACCACTACATGAGACAGGAGTGTGTAAGCCGCCAAGCACTCCCAGTGAACGGTAGAGCACCCACAAGAACACCCTGCTCACAATGGCATGCCATAGAGAAACCGTGCTGCATTCTGGGCAGCTCACACACAGCAGCAACTTGGACAACTAACTCAGTCAATGATCTTTGAAAATATTGCCACAGATCCCAAGAAAAATTACAGACAAGTCATCCGAAATGGAAATCCCAAAGACCCCACTCTTTCCACAAGGCAGGATAGTTGCATGGTTAAGGGGCCAAGTAACTAGGTTTGGGTGCTACCTTAGCTGCCAGCAATCTGAATGGAATTGGGCATTTTCCTCACAATCTCTCAGCCTTTATTTTCTCAGACGTCAAGCCACTGAGTCCCTGAGCGAGGACTGTTTCAGGAAGCCAAATGCATAAATAGGGCTGGTTTCTCTTGAAGGGCTGCTCACTCACTGAGGAAATGAGAGGTCCTTGATTTGCATCATAATTCTCTTAATATTTGGAAGTTTACTCATTGACAATTTCATCCGTGGATATAGTGTATTTTGATCATATCCGCAGCTCCCGTTAACCCTTCTTAGCCCACTCCCATTGAACTCCTTCCCAGGTCCTTCTCCTGCTTTTATCGTAATTCCTTTTCAAATCTGATGCAAGCTCAGCCTTTTAAATGTTGACTGGTGGCTATAGAGGTGATCCAGTCTGTAAAGTGCTTCCCATGAAAGCGTGGAGACCTGAGTTTGGGGCCTAGCAGCAGTGAAAACTGGCCTCCCAGTCCCAAGGCAGGGAAGATGGGGATAGACGGATTGCAGGAGCTCAGTGGTCAACCAGTCTGACCAGATACATGAGCTCCAAGTTTCAAAACTATGGTGGAAAACAATTCAGGAAGACTCCAGTGTTAACTCCTGCCCTTCATGTGCCCGTGCACACACATGAACAGATCCAAACAGCACACAAGTGTTGGTTCAGGCATGACTATTAGGGACTGATGTTACTAGGTGCATCTTCTGGCACAACCAGACTTGCATTAAGATATTTTATTTTGTATCATTATAAAAGAAACCACCATGATGTGAGCTACAATATTTGATTTTCTGTCTCAGGTTTAGTTTCTTCCTGTGAAAAATAACAGTAATCTCTATGCTGTAGGCCTCCCAGGAAAATTAAAATTAAATGAGCTAATGGATGCAAGGCCTCTTTTGCACGGTGCCCAGCTCTGTGTAAAAGGAGGCTTTTTTATGCTCCTGGCCTTCAGGCACCAGATCAACACCTGATCAGTTACCTCTCTACAGACAAAAGGAGACAGTTCTGAAATCGGAACCTGTCCCAAGACCAAACTGACCCAGCTTCTTTCTACTGAAGAAATTCAGGACTTCAGCCATCTCCACCTCTGCTCCACGTGCAAGAACAAGAGGGTTGGAGATAAATATTATATGGTTTTCAGCATGCTTATGTAGCCAGATTCATAATAGACCAGTGTTTCTGCTCTACTATCATGCCAAGACACTAATAAAAATGGCAGAACCGAAGGTTATTTGAAGAGCAAATAATGACAGGGATCTAAAAAAAAAAAATATCCTTTTGACTAAATTTTGCATAAAGGACTCCACACTACTGTGCACCAGAGACCCATGCTGCCACATGCTTCATATTCCATTTTTTATGAGAAAGAGAGAAAAAAGAAACAGAAAACATCCAAACTAGTATCAGGGCAGTATATGAGAAGGTAAATTCAATCACATATCTGTTTATACTCTATGACACAGGGAAGGCTTGGAGCTGAGCAGAAGCATCTCGTCTAGTCCCATCATCTTCCAGATGAGCAAACTGGGCCACCTTTGGATTAAGTAACAGGTCCCATCCTTCAGCCTGCAGTGACTGATTTAGGAATCCAGGCACAGACCGTTCGTTCCTGCTTGACTCCGAGATTACACTCCCTGGAGGGCTAGAAGGAAACCCGGAGTTCTATTCTAAGCTGTTACACTCACATTTTTCATTCAAGCAGTGGTTACTAATTTTCACTACATGCCAGATGGGGAGGCATTTACTCCTTTTCTGTCTGAATGTGCAACCCAGACCATAAAGAGCACAAACAAATTGTACAAGCTGGCCTCAGATAGCTATGACCAAGAAGGAAGGACACGTTAGAGAGGGTCTCCAGGAGGCAATATTTCCTAGACATGAGACTTGATGTTGAGAAGACCCTAGCTTGTGGCATTCAGATCAAAGAAGACCTGGGCTAGGGAGGGCGTGTCCTAGTTAGAGTTTCGATTGCTGCAACAAAATACCATGCCAAGAAGCAACTTGGAGAGGAAAGGTTTATTTGACTTACACTTCCATGCCGCTGTTCGGCACCAAAGGAAGTCGGGTCAGAAATGCAAGGCAGGAACCTGGAGGCAAGAGCTAATGAAGACACCATGGAGGACTGCTGCTTGCTGTCTTGCTCCTCACAGCTTTCTCAGTCTGCTTATAGAACCCAGGGCCACCTGTCCAGGGATGTCACCACCCACTGTAAGAGAGTTTTTCGTCAGGACCATAATCATCTCTCTTCTGTCAGCTGCTTCCCAAATAACTACACAGAGAGTTAATATTAATTTTAAGTGCTCAGCCAATAGCTTTTGCTTATTACTAACTAGCTCTTCCAACTTCAATTAATTCATGTTTCTTATCTACCTCTGCCATGTGGTGGTACCTTCTTTCAGCAAGGCATCTTTATCTCCTGCTTCTCTTGCATCTGGTTGGTGGCTCCTTCCCTGCCCTTCCTCTTCCCAGCATTCTCTCTGCTCCAAAATTCCTGCCGAGCCATCAGCCAAACAATCTCCTATTAACAATGAGAGCAATACATATTTACAGTGTACAAAGATTGTTCCACAGCAACCCACCATGGACTGGACCCTCCCCCATTGATCACTAAATGAGAAAATGCCTTACAGCTGGATCTCATGAAGGCATTTCCTCAACTGAGGCTCCTTCCTCACTGATGACTCTAGTTCGGGTCAAGTTGACATAAAACCGGCCACGACAGGGCAACAGCCACAAAGACCAGAGGCAGTGCAGACAGAGGAAGTCCATGGCTGGAAGAGTGGTGGGGATTTGAGGAAGGTGGATCAGAGAGGTGGGCAGAGGCAGGATGCAGGGATGCAGGGATTTGTGCCAGGTGCTCCTGGCTTGCCAGGTTGAAACGAGGCTGGGGTAAGAATCAGAGCTCCTGAGATCACTGGTTGGATGATTTCCACACAGGCCCTTGCATCATCATGGAGGCCATACATGAAGTCACCACATCAGTTCAAGGGGTGACAAATGACTCTCAGACATATTATGTTCACACTCAGGGCCCGGCAAGGTGTAAGCCTACAGGGACCATGGAGTCCCAGGAGCTGAGTGACAAGGCTGAAGAGTGTTCCCTTCACTGTAGTCACTGTGAGTCACAGTCACAAGTCAGCCCCACAGGCCTAGAGGAAGGGCTTTGCTAGAGTTAAAGGCTAATTTTTAATCGTTAGGATTTTGGTTTTGGTTGGTATGGTTTACTTTTTTGTTGTTGTGGTTCTTTTATGGGGTCTCTCCTCATAGCCATGGCTACCCTAGAATCTCTCTACAAAGTAGGGGGACCTTGAACTCACAGGAATCAGCCTGCCTCTGCTTTCCCAGTGCCAGGATCAAAGACATGAGCCACTATACACAGCAGGATCAATTTTTAATTACATGAGAACTCACAAATATATTTTCCTTATTTAAAAAGGGGTGACTTAAAATAAAATATGGTTCCTGCAGCTAATGTCCCCTGAGACTCCTTCCCTCTGAGCTTGTCAGTCTCCATCTCTTTCCCAACAACAACTATGTACTTCTTCAGCTCAGCAAATATATTGCTAGATCATATCTTATGCCTTAAAATGTATAAGCTACATCATGTGATATTTTGGTGCGGAAGAATTGTCTGTATTTAAATAAAAGCTGATTGGCCAGGCAGAAAGTACAGGTGGGTCAACCAGATAGGAAATAGAGGTGGGGTGATGAGAACAGGAGAATGCTGGGAAGGAGGAAGCCCATTCCTCCCAGTCCTACCCAGATCACGGAAGAAGCAAGATATGACCTGCCTCACTGAGAAAGGTGCCGAGCCATGTGGCTAACATATACTAGAATAATGGGCTGGTATACATTATAAGAGCTAATACAAAGCCTGAGCTAATGGGCCAATCAGTTTATAATCTTATGGAGACCTCTGTGTTTTTTTCTTTGGGGGCTTACTGGCAGTGGGAACTGGGCAGGACATAAACCCCAACTAAGCAGGATCTCATGTTACAATATTTTGTGTTTGTTTTAGTACATTCAAACAAATTATACATAAAGACTTGCAATTTGATTTTGCCCCATTCAGGCAATAGGTTTTAAATGGCTCTGCAGGTCCTGCATAAACATTCACTTCATTTTTCTAATTGCTATGTAATATTCCTTGATATTGTATAAACAAACTGTAGTTTAGAATGTTTCCAATTATTTTTTTTAATGTGTATAGGTGTTTATGTGTTTTGCAGGAATTGATGTCTGTGTACCTTATGCCTGCAAAGGTCAAAAAAAATGCAATGGATTTCCTGGAACTGGAGTAACATGGCAGTCCAGAAAGGTCTGGGAATCAAACCTAGGTCCTCTGGAGCAGCCAGTGCTCTTAATCACTCAGCCATCTGTGGTGGCTAGTTCTGTGCCTTCTGCACACAAGCCAGAATCATTTGGGAAGAGGAAAACTCAACTGCGAAAATCCCCCTACTTGATTTAGCCTTTGGGTAAGCCTGTGGTATAGGTGAAAGTTTCCTATTTTGGAGATACTTGCTAAATACCTAGCAGCTGCTTCCAAAATTACCACACAGAGACAATATTATTTATAAATTCTCAGTCAAATAGCTCAGGCTTATTACTAACTAGCTCTCACATGTAAATTAACCCATTTCTGTTCATCTATGTATTGCCACATGGCGAGGGCATTACCTTACTTTCTACATGTCTTGCTTCCTCAGCAGCTGCTGGCATCTTCTCTCACTCTGCCTCCCTGAAACTCTGCTGGGATTTTCTACCTAGCTATATTCTGCCCTGTCGTAGGCCAAAGCAGCTTTATTCATCAACCAATAAATGCAACACATATTCACAGCAAACAGAACATTCCACATCATTGTGGTACATTTTCTTGATTGATGATTGATGTGGCAGGGCCCAGTTCATTTTAAGTGGTGCCACCCTGCGCTGACTTATAGAGGAAAGCAAGCTGAGCATGCCATGAGGAACAAGCCAATGAGTAGCACTCCTCCCTGGCCTCTGCACCAGTTCCTGCCTACAGGCTCCTGCCCTAGCTTCCCTCAGTAATGGACTGCTACCAGGAAGTATAAGATAGAATAAACTCTTCCTCCCCTGTTACTTTCAGTCACAGCATTCTATGACAGCAATAGAAACCCTAAGACATCATCTCTCTAGCCCCCTCCAATTCTTTCTATATTACAATGAATGATGGGATGGCATTTCTTCTTTGTGTACTTATGTGAGGGTTCCTCTCAGAAAGATGAAAGACTTGCCTCTTAATGCAGTTACCCAAAGGAAACTGAGTCAGCTGTGGACATTTCTCAGCACTTAGTGATTGCCTAGACTTGGGAGACCCATCCTTAACTTGGTAACTTTGTTTCCATCACAGCCTCACGGCACGACCATCCCCCACCCCTTTATGATCCTGTATAAGGAAGAACCATTGAATGACCTCTTGAGTTCATAGTTCTTATATCCTACAACTCTGTGGCTCCATGAATTAAACTTGTGGGGTTCTCTCACAATCAGGAGTTTGATTCCCTTACAGAGGTCATACGGCTCATCTCTGTGTGTCACAGCACAGCAAGATCACAATGTTTTAGTTAGGGTTTCATTGCTGTAAAGAGACACTGTAACCAAAGCAGGGCTCATAAAAGAAAACATTTAATTGGGTGGCTTACAGTTTCAGCAGGTGGGTCCATTATCATCATGGTGGAACATGATAGCATACAGGCAAACATAGTGCTGGAGAAGGAGCTAAGAATTCTACATCTTTGATTCGCAGGCAACAGGAAGTGAACTGAGACACTGGGCAGTATCTTGGGCAGAGGAGATCTCTAAGTCTGCCCCCACAGTGACACACTTCCTCCAACAAAGCCACACATACTCCAACAAGGTCATACCTCCTAATAGTGCCACTTCCTACGAGCTTATTGGGGGCCAAATACATTCAAATTACCACAATGCCCTTCCTAGGACCTCACCTTTTGCAAATCTGTGTTAATTCTGAGACTGGAGTGTTAGTCTGTAATGATATAAAGACAAAAGTGGCCACACCAATTTTGCATATACTTTAATTTACATGGCATAGTTTTCATTTTACTCATGGATTAACCCTGAGACATACCACATAGTAATGAAATGCATACTGTTGTCCATTATAAGTGAATAGACCAAGATAAAAATAATTCACTTCTTTCCCAGAGTTAGGTAGCTAAGAAATAAAGAAGAACCCATAAGTCCTTATTTCTTCTTCTTCTTCTTCTTCTTCTTCTTCTTCTTCTTCTTCTTCTTCTTCTTCTTCTTCTTCTTCTTCTTCTTCTTCTTCTTCTTCTTCTTCTCTTCTTCTTCTTCTTCTTCTTCTTCTTCTTCTTCTTCTCTTCTTCTTCTTCTTCTTCTTCTTCTTCTTCTTCTTCTTCCTCCTCCTCCTCCTCCTCCTTCTCTTTCTCCTCCTCCTCTTCTTCCTCCTCTTCCTCTTCCTTCTCCTCCTTCTTCTACAGGACAGCACTGGGTTTCTCTGCAGTGTAGGTGTGGAGATCCATTTGTAACCCTAAGTGACCAGGGAGAAATGCATCCTCAGCACTCAAAAGATCTTAGTGTAAGACCTAATCCAGAGACAGAACTTAGATCCTAAAGAGCAGCCAAGTGGATAAAGAGGAAGAGGGAAAACTGGGGAAGATGGCATAAGAACTAAGTAACTGAACTCTGGGGAGCAATGAAGTCTTATGGTGTGGGAAACGCTGACCTCTCTAACTGAAGATGCCGTGTGGTCTACCTATTTTATACTTTAGCCCTTGAATCAGGACTAAAAGGACGAGGAGGCTCCGCCTGTGTAGACATGGGAGCAGAGCAAACCAAGCATGAGAGGAGTGGGTGCGGAACTCCCACGTGGATGGCACGTACACTGAAAGTCCTGGGTGCCTAGCGCTAAAAACACAGTAGTGGCGGGCACTGCCAGCAGGAGAACTGGAGCCAGGAGGGACGCTGAGTGAAAATCAAGACTTATTCCACCTGCAACCTGGAGGGGTAGGGCAGAATGCTGCTCCCTGATGTCTCTCCAGATTCTACCCATGGGGAAACTGAGCCTCAGACAGTGGACAGGGGAATGACAGGACTGTGCCAGGTGCTTAGGTCTCCTCCAACTGGCTGGACCCCAGCTCCTTCCTTCTGCTAGAAGAGCGACCATCAGCAGGAGCTCCACATCCCTACAAGACCTCAGCAGAATCCTGCAATGGGGACTTCTGCCTGAAGCTCCCCACGTGGTCACCCCCAATTCTCTGATCTCAAGGCCAGCCCTTTGTTCCCCCCTAGAAGCTTTGCAAACATCTTGGAAACTACTTTGATTTTTTTTTCCAACATTTTTCTACAAAACAATATAAGGAACAAGCGGAAAAGCTTAGCTGTTGCAGCCAGAACAACAGGGCCAAGGCCTGCCAATTCCACATAGGTTTAGGTATCTCCTGGGGTGGGCAGAAGAGGACAAGACTGGGGGAGGGGCCCTACATGGGGCTAGGAAGCAGTAGACAGAACGCTGTCTCCTGAAAGGGTTATCTGCCCAGGGCCTGGGTCTCAGCACAGATCAGTCGTGCCCTAGAGGATTAAAGATCTCCCACGTGACCTTAGAAAGTGATCAAATCTGCCTAACTCCAACCTAGGACTCTCCCCTAGGTGCTCACCAACACTCAGTCAATATCAGGCCTCAGGAACGCTCTGGTACAATCCTCCTGTTATAAATATGGAGACCTGGGCCAGTCATCTAGGTTGCCATGAGTAATGAGCAGCTATTGGTGACTGACTCGGGACCGAACTGTGTAGCTTTTGTTGCTGTGGATGCTCACAGCAAGGTAGGTCTTGCTGGAATCTTTATGTGTGAGGAATCTCTGGGTTTGAAGTTTGGCCTAAGGCCACACAGTAGACAGAACTGGCCTCCACACATCTTATCCCACTGTCTCTACCTTCACGACCTTCAGCATAAAGACTGAACCAGAGTCTCTAACCTCCCACATCACTAGAACCACATGATGATACCAGGCTCCTTAGTCCCGAGACTGTGGCTCATCACGACCACCTATATTATTGTCAGTTCTTCCACATGAATCCCTTAGGACCATCAAGGTGTCCAGCTTTGTCTTCCCTCTGGTCTGTGGTCTTTGACTCTGTGGTGGTTTAAAGAAAAATGGCTCCACAGGCCCATAGGGAGTGGCACTATTAGGAGGTGTGGCCTTGTTAGAGTAAGTGTGGCCTTACTGGAGGAAGTATGTCACTGCGGGGTGGGCTTTGATGTTTCAGAAGCTCAAGCCCAGGCCTAGTGGTTCACTGTCTCTTCCTGCTGCCTCCGGATCCGGGTGTAGAACTCTCAGGGACCTCTCCAGCACCGTGTCTGCCTGCGTGCTGCTGTGTGTTCCGATAATAACAGACTGAACTTCTGAAACTGTAAGCTGCCCTAGTTAAAGGTTTTCCTTTATAAGAGCTGCTGCAGTCATGGTGTCTCTTCACAGCAATGGAACACTGACTGAGCTCGCCTCCTTAGCTCTATGTATTTTACCTCCCTCCTGCTCCAGTCAGCTCAGACTGCCCTTTCTCCTTTCGCCTCAGAGTCACCTGACTGGGATGCTGCTCCTCGCTGGCCTTCGACGGTGATCATACGTCTGTCACTTATCGGCTTGCTGTCTTCTCCCCTACGACTCTGCAACACGGTGCCTCCTGACAGAATAGATGCTCGGCTAAAGGCTGCTAAATAAATGAACAAAAAAACAGTGCCTACCAAAATCTCTCCTGTGTGGTACTTATACAAATAGTTTTATTAAACCCCCATAACCCAGAAATGTTCATTCACCCAAAGACTGGTGGTTGGGAATGCATCCGCCTGGACCTTTTTAGTGCATGACAGACACACAGACAGATACACAGCTGCCACTCAGTATCAGCAAGGGATGGATTTAAGAGTGCCCAAAACCTTGCCTGCACAAGCCTTTTATATACAGTGACACAAGGTGTCTATACAACAGCACAATGTGTACATATTATTAGCCTTGCACTCCATTCACTGTGTTTCAGTAATCTTCAGATTACCTATAAAGCCCAATACAGACCAAGGTGCTACAAGTAGTTTTACATGTAAGAAGCCGTGACAAGGAAAGTCTAGACATATTCAACAGGAACACAGCAGACTTTTTCAAATATTTCCAACATATTTTCAAATCTTCAGAAGTCAGCTGAATCTCAGGTGAATGCCAGTGGCATGTGCATGTGGTATCTCCATAGAATCTATTTGTGGGGTGATAATGTAATCACCTCATGTGCTATATTATGTGTATTCTATATCTTAGTCTATGGTACAGTCAATATATATGTCCACAAGTATGGTGCGCTTGACTGCAAATATTCCAGATACATTTTCCTATAGTTTTCTTTTCTCATTTAATCACATACTTCCAAGCCAAGGCCCCTTTGCTCTACATGTTACTACACACTATTTTTCAAAAGTAAGAATAGAATTTCTCGCTCTTGGTGAGGCGCTCCCATAAGCAGAGGGGGCAGTTGTTAGATTATAATCAGCCTTCCTGTGTTTCTGTGCATCAAGGTGAGGGTGAATGAACACACACACATTCACCAATGTACAGCAACGGCACCAGAACGGAAGGTGAGGAGCAGGCAGATAGGGCTGAGAAGAGTATGAGATGTTACAGGATGGGGGTGGAGGAGAAAGATGGATACAAAAGAAAAGTTAGGGCTTCAGCACTGTGTTACTTATTAGCAATGTGTGGAGAGGAGGTGTGGGCAGAAGGTGAGACAGAGTAGAGCTAGACAGGACTCTGGTTAGGTCCAGGAGGTCAAGCCCCTGTGAAGAAAATCCATGGCACAGGCAGCCCCACCACAGCCTCAGAGGCCAGACCATGGCCATTAAAGCTTGCCCCAACTGGTATCCTCTTCTCTGTAAAGAAGGCAGAAGGATTGTCTCCCAGTGATTTTTGTCATAGGGCTTTCCAACAAGTGGGAGCCTGTTTCCAAGTAGAACTTGTTTATGACCATCTGGATCCTCAAAGTTCAAAACAAACTTCCAAACAAAGGGCTCCCTGCGCTATAGCTGTCACCCCTGTGTTCTGGCCCAGAGGGAGCCGTGGCTCTGCTTTGCTGATGACTTCCACAGCCACAGATCACCACCCCCACTTCCTCCTGTGTCTTTCCTGCTACCTCCGATTGTTGTGGACATCCTCCTAGGAACAGCTTTGGGACCTTTTGAAAAAAAAAAAACCCTTTCTTCCTAGATTTAGAACCTTGAAGAGAAAATAATATCATTACCCTCATAGAAGCTTCTTGGATCTTTTAGAGGGGTCCATGGTTCAGAGGTCTCTCCTAAGGACTGAATTTGACAGCCTCCGGCAGGATATGTTATTGAAATAATCCCAGAGTAGAAGAACCAGCGGTTAAACTGCATGTCGCTAGGAAACGCTAAGGCGTGAAAAGGTTCAACAGGGATCTGTCTAGGAAATGGCCCGACTGTCACTGAGCACAGGTGCAAGTGAAGGATGGCGCTAGTGATTAGTCTACATCATCACGCTTTCCTGCATCCCACTCTGTTTTCTGCAATAATTCAAAAGGTAGCCGCTGTCATTGTACCCATCTCATAGATGAAGAAGTTGACACTCGTAGAGGCTGAGTCTCTTGTCGGAAGTCACGCAGCTAGGAAGTGATGGGGCTGGGAGAGTCAATCATTCGGGCTAAAGACAGCTGTGGGCTCCTAACCAGGCCACCAGTCATAGGGCTTTCCTAACTTAGGCTTTGTATGGTTAACTGCCATCTTCTCTCCTGTCTCCAGTGGGGCTGATGCTCTGTGAGTGTAGAGAACTTGTCTGTCCTCCTGACCACTGTGCTCCTCCGGGACTGTATACAAAGCGAGCACAGAATAAACCATTCCATATTACTGCTATTGATTGGATGAAAAGGCATGTATACCATTTTTCTATTCAACTTTGCTCTATAATCTGAAAAAAAAAGTTAACTGAAGTTTTGAGTGACAATCTATGGAAATAGTTTGGTTATTTTTATGCATCTTGTTTATCAGGACTTTTCCCCCCGGGGGCGAGGGGTAATAACTTTTCTCCAAGAATTAGAACCTACTAAGATATTTTGGAATTGAATAAGAAATCCTCTACTAAATCTGTAGGGGGTCTCCAGAGATATCTTTGAGAAGAACTTAATAGTTTATTAGTCACTTACTGGGTTTTTAATGCTATTCTAGGCCTCTATCCTTTTCAACACAATGATGTATCTAAAAGTCCCTTGGTGGACCTATTGAACTGCTTAGTAAGGGAATCAGCCCAGAGCCTAGGCAGCTGTACTTCCTCAAGCGTCCCAAAACTTGTTACACACACAGAATTCTGAGAACCACTAGGGATCTGCTGGGATTATTTTCAACCCTCCACCTCAACGGATAACCGTGAGACACTATCAAGGTCTATTTGGGATCCATTGCTATCTAAGGATTGATTTAGTTTTATCTAAAGGTTGTCCAGCTACGGTCAAGCCTTGGGTGTGCGGCCATACCCACAGTCCCGGCTGTGGCAGGCACAAACATGCTATTTATCTAAAAGGTGCCTTTTCTCCGGTGTTAAGAGGGTTGCAATCTCACCTTAACCGGAGACCCTAGACTCAAGCACACACGGTTATTGTCACATAGGACTTCTAGTTAACCCAGAAGGGTCTTCCAACAAGATGCTGTGCACTAGAACTGAGCACACGGAGGGTGTGGCCATTCAGTTCTCTGAGGCCATACAAGCTCCAACCAGAGTCACTCTACGGACTGGGTGACATAGACATTCTTCTCGTCTGGTTTGTTGTTGTTGTTATATTTTAATAAGCATAAATTAGGCCGAGATGGTGAGAGAGTCCGCAGTCATAGGAATGTAAAGAGCCCCACCCTATTTCAGTCAGTTGTCACCCAAAAAATATTTGAAAAATAGCCATGAGAACTAATTGCTTTAAAAAAAAAAAAACTTGAGGAAGAGCTAGTCGACTGTGCAGAAGCTGAAGGGACCTTGTGTCACGAGGTCACATACCTGCTGCCTTCCTCAGCCGTGAGAGAGCTTCAGAGTGAAGGTGCCTCGACCTTCCACAATTAGGGTTGTGTCATATTAGGGCCACATAAGTCAACGGTCATTTTGTCAACAAATATTTACTGACACCTGCTTGCCAGGCCTTGATGGTGGGAGTCTACTGAGAAGACTTTTTCCCCCCCATGGAGTGAACATCTCTAGTGAGACAGAGGAGGTGAGCGATTATAACAAATTAATCTAGTGATCTCGGGAATCAAGAGAGTAATGAGTGGGAGCGAGCACGAGTTTAAAGGATAAAGGGATCCCCAGCGTCTCATTCACTGGTCCAACTGCCCCATGCTCCAGTTTAGTAGGGACCTGCCCCAAACCATAGTGCACCCAGTTTGTCCTGAGCTAAGGAAAAGCTCTCCTCCGGCAAAGCCAGTTTCCCCTTCTAAGTCCCTTCCAATGATAACTTTCTTTTCCTGTATCAGTTCATCACTTAGACCCAAGTCCACCACCCCGTATTGGCCCCAGGACATGGGAGTCCTATTTTTTTTCCGCCCACCACCCCCAGCACCCAAGCAGAAGCCCTGCAGGGCGGAGCCTCGGACACGCGCCGGCGCGTCCAGCAGGTGGCAGCAGCGAGCGGCCGCGCCCCCCGCGCTGCCAAGCCGCGAGCCCACATCATGGATGGCGAGCTCTCAGGTTTCGCCTGGCTCGCCCTGGCATCCCAGAACCCAGACGACCAGCGGGATTCATGAGCCGCTCTCAGGGGCCGGGGCAGGGGCCTCTGGCTCCCAAAGCTGGCCAAGAGGTGGGTCTCGGGGCGGGTCGCTGCTCCCGAGGCCGGGCGGGGACGCTCTGCCCCCGCCCTGCCTCCCTGTGGTCCACACCCCCTTCGGGCTCCGCAGCCTGCCGGCTGGGATAACACGGGGTGCAAGCGAGCCGGCGCTTCCAGCCCCGCTACTGCCCGGGGTTCGGGTCCCAGGTGCGGGGGACCGGGCACCCGAGTTCTCCTCGCCTGCCCCTCCTCCTTATTCACCTGCCCTGCTCGTCCACTAGCCTTCAAGGCCAACGACTCCAGCCCAGACGGCGAGGGACCAGCAGGGGGAGAGCGCACCTGAGGATACACAGCTGGTCCCGCTCTGCCTTTTCACCCCTAGGTGATGAGTGAGGCCAGGAGAACGCAAGATTTAAAACGCAACCGGGGCCTCCGTATTGAATGAAAGACCCACAGCGAAGGCATCACCATGAACACGAGCAGTAAGTGGATCCTCCTCTCCTTTGCCATGGGAACAGGGGTGGGGGCGGGAGGTTCAGGAGCCTGCGCCCCGGCTGCCTGGAAAGAGGAAGGAAGCCGGTATCTGCGGGGACACCTGACCCTGGATTCCGTCCTTCGGGTGCTTTCAGAGCTCCCTGGCACAGGGAGAGAGCTTTGGGGGTCTGCCTTTTCCTGATGATTTTGCTAATGTTTAATCGGCGGCGCCACTTGCCTCTGTCGGGAAAACTGCTGTCTCTTAGCTATGCCTGGAAAGGCCTAGGAAGCAGCAGTGTGGCCATTGTCTGACTGTGGTGGGCTCCCAGGAGACCTCCATGCCCACATCTGGAAATCCGTGGAGGCCCTACTTGTCCCGGGAAGAGCGGGGAGGCCGTGGGCGGGCCTGGGCGGACCTGGGATAGCAAAGAGCAATTTGATAAACAAATCCTCATGAAGTCACCTTTGAGTCTGGAAGAAAGATCCAGCTTCGGTTCCCTCAGTGGTCCAGGCTGATTGCCCACCTACCGGGAGGCTGCTTAGCCTACAGGAGAATGAGAGGAAGTGACAACCCCTTTGAGGACCAGGTCTAGTAATGGCAGAGGCAATAACTGCCCTGCAGAACCTGGACCAGACATTTTGCTCCTGGTTTGGGCCCTCGCTACTATGAAATGCTCTCAGCAATCCAGGAAGGGACAATCTGCCTCCAATAACGTTTGCTCTAACCATGGGCTCTGGTTGAGTTAATGCGACCTGGGCAATGCCTTAGGAGGACATAACTGAGTTCAAATGTCACTGTCCTGCTCTCTTGTCAACTTGCTTGCTGGGTTCATCCCAGCACCAAATAGGACTGTTCAAGGGAGGATTCCTGTATGCATTCCCAGCAGGGGGTTCCGACTTTTGGGAATAGTCCCAACTCTGCCTCTCAGAGTGCTCAGCTGCAAGACCGGGAGGGTTGAATCAGAGACCCCTCTGATCTAAGAATTGTCAAGTTCTACATAAGCAGTAAGGGCAAGCAGGGGGAGTGGGTCGGCACCTGAGTGAGACTATGGCCAGCCTAGACCCCTGTTTCCTGACCCTCCCTCCATTTCAAGGCCTTGGCACCGAGACAAGGAAAACAAAGCCGAGCTGCTGAGATGGAAATGAAATGTATTTATTTACTACGTATTTGTGTGACTCACGTCTCCGCCGTCTTCCTTTGTGCATTACATAGCTGTGTTCGGCAAGTGAGCGAGGCTGGGCTCCCTTTCCCTCTTATAGCCAAAGAATTTTCCTCTTAGCTGACAATCGGAAATGATGGCTTTGGCTTTGTACCAGATTTGGGGAGGGGGTGGGGGCAAGTCCTGTCTAACCTGTCACTGGGGGGCTATCTGTATGTTTGCATCTGTGTACTTCCAGAAAAATTAAGGTGTGGATTGCCTGCCACTCCTTCCTCTCTCTAGGGGGGAGTTTATGTATGGGACTATTTCCCAGTAACTGATAGACAAGAAGGATGGATCATCTGTTTTCCCAGGAACTAAGAAAGGCTATAGAAACTGACTCTGCCTTTTCACTGTCGAGAATCCTGAGATGCTTGTCCTGTTAGCAGCTCTATTTCAGACTGGAAAAAACAAAATGCAAGCATATTTTCCCTCATTCTGTCCTTCCCTCCTTCAAAATAATGGTCTACGTATTTAAATGTTGTATATAGATACATACTGGGGAAAATGTCATTTTTCTAATCAGGGAGTGTTACGCTTGCAGAGGTCCTGGAACATAGGCAATAAAATGACCAGGACAGCCTTGGGAACCCCAAGCACCCTATAGAGAAGAATGCTTAGTAGCTGGAGAACCCCCTCTGGGGAGACTCAGACTCAGGGCCTGAGAACTGGACTTCATCATTGAACTTCATCCCCACAAAGAGAACCTACAGATGGAGAGACTATAAATAGACCTCATAGGAGTGACAGGGCCATAGGGCCACAGAGGCAGAGTGTTGGCAGGAGGCCCTGGGCTAGTCTGATGTGATCAAAAATGTTCCCCTTTGCGATGTGAAATAGCCTAAATTCATACAACTCTCAGAGTGTATCTCACTTCCAGTTAAAGGGGTCCTCACCCCCGTTACTAAACTGGGCACTTCTCCTGCTGGCTCCACACAGACTCTCCCGTGGAAGCTGGGAGATTGCTCCAGCTTTGTAGATGACAGTTTGCTATTAATATCAGGTCATTCCAAGTCATTTAGTTAATGGTAGGATTCTGAAAGGTCCTAGGATGTGAACTGTATTTGACAGTCAGTGGTTCGGGTGCCAACATCGAAGTTCAGGCAAACCATAACTTATTGCTCAACTCATAATCAATTCATCTGGAGAACGATCCTACAGGGCCGCGGCTTGGAGGCAACTGTAAGATCAGCTAGAGCCAGGTATTGTGGTGCCCAGCCTATAATCCCAGATTTATGGTGGCTGAGGTGGGACAACTTGCCTAAATTCAATGTCAGCCTTGGCTACCTGGCAAGTTCCAAGTCAGCCTGGATTACAAAGTGAGAGTCTATCAGGAAGGAGAGAGGGACTTTGGTCACACACTGTCTGTACTGGGGGGTTTCCCAGTTCGGTTTATCTTTTTCCTCTGAAAAATAAAATTAGAGTGGAATGGAAACTACATGTGAAATTTTGTGTAAAATACTTAGTAGAGGATTTATCTGTGGGCACAGCTGTCCTCCTGTCAGCAACAGGTGATCAGCCTGTCCTCTTTCTTCTGATCATCATTGGGAGCATTGTCACCACTACATTGACTTTGGACATCAGCGAGCAGATCACTTAGCCTCTCACACCTTCCCCGGGAGCTGAGAAGCATAGCTGGATGGTGAATCTGCAGGATGACATGGACTGACAAGGAGATGCTTTATACACAGGCATACATTATGTTTATTAATAAGACAGTTGTTTCTCACATGACACAATAGGACAGCGCCCGGCCAGTTATTACTCAGTGTAGATTTCAGCATTATTCCGGATCCATGGTGATCAGCATAGGCAAGGCATTTGGAAGAAGAGTGTTTCTGGGGCTGGGGGATGGACCAGAGTGTGCAACAGGTGGGCTCTGCCCTCAGAGCCAGTGAGGAAGAGGAAGGGGCCACCTAGAGCTTTTCCACTCGTAGTCCCCTTTCACCCAGGAAGCATTTGCCTAGCCCCAGGTGGATAGGTATGTAAAACAGATAGAGAAATCAAGTAATCAGGGCTGAAGAGATGGCTCAGCAGTCGCTGCTCTTGCGGATTTGATTCTCAGCACCCACATAGCGGCTCACATTGTCTGAGGATCTGACACCTTCTGCTAGCTCTGTGGGCACTAGGTATTCATGCGCTGTACATACATACATGAAAGCAAAATGCTCACACACATACAACAATAAAATATAAATATAAAAGTGATTTTCCAAAGAAGACAAATTTTCACTGATAATAAATTATAAAGAAATTTATCTTGAGACAATTCTTTGATATATAAATACTATAAATTTATTACATATTGAAGACTAAAATAAGTTTTCCTACTGCCATGATATGATTATTTATTTTCACACAATTAATTAAATCTTGGTTGACTATTAAATACAGCAGGGCATAAAATTATCTTCAGCATTTTCAGAGTTTGTCATGTTTCAGTTTTATAATCATCAATTCTGAAAGCACGATCCCACATAAATACACAATACAAAATGACAGAAATATTTTTAGGGACATCTTAGAAATTGCTGTAAATTCTGTCCTAATCCCAAGCCAAAATTTTATTTAACAATTTTTCATGAAAGTAAAGTCAATCAACCAACCAAACAAACAAAGAGAAAGTAAAGTAAGCAACACAAATAGCCCTTTCTAAAAGCAAATGTTCTACCGGGCAGTGGTGGTGAATGCAGGAGGATCTCTGTGAGTTCGAGACCAACCTGGTCTACAGAGTGAGTTTCAGGACAGCCAGGTCTACACAGAGAAACCCTGTCCCCCCCCCCCCCCCCGCAAAAAAAAAACAAGTGTTTTAACATAATACAATCAAAAAATATACTAATTTGATACTTGCCTGCTGATGAATGATAGTAAAATAGTATTAAAACTTTTGTTTCACATGATTAAACTATTACATTTCTATAAAAGAAAAAAAAGTCGATAGACACAGCGAAAACACTACCGTGATAAACATGCAATAGTTTCAAAGGCGAACTAAGGTGTTCCGGACGGTGTTCTTGGCACCATGTGGTGTGTTAGCGCTCTCAGTGAAGAGACAGCACAGCACAGTCATGTGACACAGCACAGCCTAGACCTGCCAGAAATGCCAAGTTCATTACCTGTTTGACTTTAGATTCTTCTGTGTCCGTTAAGCATTCAGGAACCTTCACCACTGCCAAATTTTTCACAACCCCGGCATTGTTCCCCAGTCCCATATAAATTGTAACCCACAGCTGAAACGCTCTATCCTAGGAGAGAGGCCTTGGCTTTGAGGGCTGGCTTCCTCATCCAGCTCTCTTTCCTCTTACACATGGCCAATCTAATTCGAGGGACCATTTGTCTCCTGCCCAACAGAGGCCTCTCCTAACTGGTCTATCCCACCCCCTCAGTCATTCCCCCATATTAACTGTCTGCAGCACCTTCAGCAGCATGGCATGCAATCCAGCCCCACCCCTTCTCTACTACACCATTCTGTGTCCTTTCAGGAGGGGCAGGTGGGTTTTGGTGTTTGGTTTTTTGAGACAGGATTTCCCATTGTAGCCTTGGCTGTCCTAGAACTTGCTTTATAGACCAGGTTAGCCTTGAACTCAGAGAGATCCACCTACCTTTAACCTCCTGGATGCTGGGATTAAAGGTATGCACCCTGCCACCCGGCTCTGTGTCCTTCTTCTGTTTGCCCCTTTCATCCCTCTGAGAGCCCGCTCCGTGACCCTCAATGTCGTGAGTCCTCTCCACACCACACCAACCCCTCTGCCTACTCCTGTGTGTCATCCATCTGGCCTCTCCACCCTCCAAAGCTGCCAAGTTCTCCCTGTATCCCTCTGCTAGCTAACGTCTCCATGGAGGATGGTCACAGTCTCAGAACTTGTTCCCTGTCATTCTGTGTGTTTGCATGAGGTCCCTGCATGAGGCCCAGCTCTGCAAATACCTAATTCCACATGGGCTATGGCATGCAGCCTCTGGCAGTGACACACTCTGGGGTGTCCATGAACCCAGACCGGTTGTTGTCACCGTCTACAGTCATGGAGACCATCCGTCAACGGTGCATGCTCAGGCAGCGGTAATCTTTTAGTCTCTGTTGAAGTTCTTGTGCTGATACCAGGAGTTCCCAAACTAGAAGAGACCGAGTTGACCCCAGCATTCTTGAAGACCTGAACACCAGCGTCAGTGCCATGCCCTATAAAATGCCATATCGCTCACTGGGTGAGAGCTCTCGGGGCTCCTCTATGCAAAACATAGGCATGGATCACACTTAAGGAGGAATGAGCCTCCTGCACACTGCAGACAAAATCCTTTGTGCTCCTTCTTGGGGCCTGGCAGGCTATCAAAGTCACTTTTTTCTCAGCAGTCTTTCTTTGGTTGGAAAGGGTGTTCAGAAATTATTAACCCCACAAGAGTGTTAGCGGCAAGAAGAAATTGAGCTTTGACATATAGATTCTTGGGTTCAAATTCAGGATTGTCATGTACTGTGTGATTTCAGACATAAGAGATTATGTCTAAAGTGTGATTGGTAAGATACAAACGATCAGGGTTCTTGAGAGAGCCAAATGAAATGCTCGTGAGTGTTGGGTCTCAGCGAACAGAGGTGAGTCAGAAATTGGCCCTTGAGTAAAGCAAGGTTCCGAACTGATGGTGTCATAGTAGCCAGGCTCTTAGACGACAGATTATTTCATTGTTACAATCACTAGTATGGGGTTTTGTATATAAATAAGCCATAACCTTCAGGAAGATTATTAACCTGGCATTATACCGGGCTTAAAGGCTATAAAGGGCAGATAGGAAGTGAGACTCCTATGTGGTTGACACACATTGTCCTGGTTCAGAAAAGGCACAAGGCCAAGGTTCATGCAGGTTACAAGGTAGAAGAAGTAGGAGAGAGATCCATTAGAAACAAAAACAAACAAACAAACAAACAAAAAAGCAGCTGGGCTCTCAGCTTGGCTTCTGGCAGGGGACAGGGGGCAATGTATAGTGAGTTTGAGAAAAAGCTTCTTCACAAATGTGTGGGGAACATGCAGAAAAATAAAAGACTCAGCAATGGCCTAGAGCTGAGAGGTTAGTTATGGCAGTCATTCCACAACCCCATCATGATGGCACCTGGCCTGAAGGGCAGAAGGAAGGAGCCAGAAGGTTCCGCTTGGTACTGGGTATGACTACTTAACAGGGCCTGCAACCGTTGGTTCCAAGAGAGCAACCACCCCAGTTCTAGAGAAGTAGCCGGGGCAACCAACACCATTCTGCCCTCTCTTGGGTTCACCCCAGTGGCCCAGTCCCGCTAGAAGCCATAGGGCAAGAAAGGCAATTGACAGACCTATGATAGCTACCCTCCCATGGCCACACAGGGCTCAAAGCCAGCTATGAAGAGAGGCAGGAGACAAGAGCAGTCAGTGTGTAGACACCAGCACAGGGAGCAAGATGTCCTTCCTCTGCCAATGCCACTGCTTGCGCCAAAGTGTCCTAAGACTTCAAGAGAAGGAGCCATTCCTACCACAAATGCGGTAAGATGTCACTCAAGAAATTCCAAACCTGGAAAGAAATGTTCCCAAATCATGAAGCATTTGTTGATAATGATTACCTGAGGGGGCCTAGAGGAATAATGTAAACAAACCATTTTTTTAAATCATTTAAAATAACAGCACACATCTCTGAAAATTAGAGTGTGATTTCAAGATCACTTGGATTGTATAAAGGAGGTGATATCCGTTCTGGATCCCGACTTCCCTGTCTGGCAAATGTTTCATCTTGCTGAGATAGCATCTGCTCTAGTGAATGGTCAACCCCTGGCTCTCACCCAACGTTCACCAGATTCCATTGTAAATGAACAGAAAACACCCAGAAGTGTGTAAACACCTTCAGCTCTGGGTAGTTTGCTGATTAAGTTGTCATCCTGTAGTTCTTACGGGAACTCTGAACTGAAATTGTTGAGTTTAAATCCATCCCTACCCCTGACTTGCTGTGTGTGTCTATAAGTAAATTGCCCCCTTTCTACCCTAACTTCCCTTCTTTGATGATAATCAAGAGGGCGTGGAGTATTAATAAGACTTCTCATGGAGTTGTTGGGCATAGTCAGTCTGCGAGTTAGAGTGATGGTTCAGCGAAGAAGAGCTCTTGTTGCTCTCAGGAGGATCTGGGTTCAGTTCCCAGCACCCGTGTGGTGGTTCAGAACCATCCTTAACTCCAGTTCCAGAGGATCTGATGCTTTCTTCTGACCTCTGAGGACACCGGACACTCACATTGTGCATATACATACATGCAGGCAAGATACTCATATGCATAACATAAAATAAATCTTTTTTAAAGTAATAAATCCATCTGTAGTTGCAAATCGCACATGCCAAGTGATTATAAAAAAGAGTAAAAAGAGCCTATTAACTCGCTAGGGTTTTCAAAGCCAAGTATATTACCTGCCGAGTGTTTTGAACAACAGAGACGTGTTGCTTTGCAGTTCTTGAGGCTTCGAGTCCAAAGTCAAGGTTTTACCACAGCAAGTTCCCTCTGATGATCTGAGACTCCAGATGTCTCCTGGCCTATGCCTAGCTGTCTTCTTGTTTCTCTTCAGAGCTTCCAACTGTGTGTGTGTGTGTGTGTGTGTGTGTGTGTGTGTGTGTGTGTGTGTGTGTGTGTGTTTGTCCATGTATCCGTGTCCAGATTGCTTCTTCTGGTAAGAACACAAGGTATGCTGGATTACGACCACCCTTGTGGCCTTATTTTAACTTGATTATCTATATGAAGGCTATCTACAAATCAGGCCATGTTCTGAGAAACCAGGTCTTGAGATCTTAAAGTCTGAATCAGGATGGAAGACACAAGTCAATCCCGGTGCCCTAACTGTTCAAGCAAAGCCCCTCAAAAGGAAATATTCTCAGTGGGTAGGTTTCTCCAAACTCCAAGCCCCCAGAGCTGGCCCAGGATGCTGACAGTAATATGAAACACTGGTGTCGCCTCAGTTCTCTCTCCAGTTTTGATGTTTAAACACTCGCTTTGCCATTCCTGACCAGAAAGGGAGTCATCTTGGGCTAGAAATAGTGCTCAGTTGGCAGTGTGTGTGCATATAGTGATGCTACACACAACAGGCTCTGGCTTGGATTCCTTGTCCAAACTGGGGATGGAGGCCTGCGCCTTAATCACAGCACTCAAGAGGAGGAGGGAGGATCAAAGGTTCAAGGTCACCCCCAGCTACACAACCACCAAGATCAGCCTGAGCTACCCATGATTCTGTCTTAGGAAAGAAAGAGGAGTGGGTACCTCATACAAGGGAGGACCAAAGGTGGCTTAGCATGCTCACACTCAGTTTGCTGAACACACATGACACACCCACTCAGGACAGTATTCAACTGTGGTATTCTGTAGTATAAGGGAATTGACAGGCATGGTCTTGGTTTCCAGTTTGCCTAGCTCCTGGTAATGCCAAAAATGAAATCAAAATTGGATGATTTAGGCGCTCAGAAATTATTTGTTAAAAAGCTAGGTCTGCACCAAGCATGATTCTGGTAACAGACAATAAATAAAGCCAGTGTGGCTCTCTTTCATGGACTATACAGGTAAGCGCGATGAGGCCCTGGTGGCTGATGTGCAGTGTTTGCCCTGTACTGAGTGTTTAATAAATTTGAATTATTAGGTAACTCAAAATTGGGATTTCTAGTTTATCTTTAAAACAAAAGTAGAGCCTTAGTGGTGGTGGTGCACACTTCTAATCCCAGCGCTCAGGAGGCAGAGACATGGATATCTCTGAGTTCAAGGCCAGCCTGGTCTACAGAACAAGTTCCAGGACAGACAGGGACACATAGAGAAACCCTGTTAAAACAAAAAAAAAAACTAGAAGATCCCAATCCCTGTCCCCCACTCTGCAGTATGACCACAGTCAGTAGGATTTATACTGTAAGTATGCTTGTTGTATGTATACAAGTTTCTTTAGCCACAGTCGCCCCCAATCCCCAGAGTTGCCCCCACTTCCTATTACTTAACAAAAATTTCTATGTTATGTTGCCACTATGGCATTTGAATTTTTATAGTTTAATCTAGTAAATGATCCATATAGCATCGTATGTGGAGAAGAGCATCTTTGTTTGTAGAAGTCACAGCTTCTCCATGATGCTTATGGGAGAATGTCCTGCCTGGAGTTGGTAGCCGATCAGCCTATCTCCTACCTACTACCAGGTATTAAAGTCCCCTTGAAGGGAACTGTGGCCCTTATTTCTTTAGCTGACCTATCCCGGGGGTGGATATCTTATCCTGATAGATGCATTTGAACGTAGGTAGGGTACCCTGTCTCCTGGAGATCAGATTTTGCTACCAGAGAACATGGTAGTAAAAAATAGAACCCAGAGCAAAGGAGACTATTTTGGATCAATGGTCCCTAGTGCTTGAAACAAGGTATTCTTCGAGTCTCGTTTCATGGCCATTCCATTTTTGTTGTGACATAGAAAACACGCCTGGTCCATCTGAGGACATCCTGTCACAGTATGAGCTCTGTGTCAGCTCAGGAGGACAACTGCTGGGAGCAAGTGCTGGGAGAGACAGGGATCTCCCATAGCTATCCGGGGCCTTTCTAGAATACAACTTCCTCCCTCCCCACCCCACCCCCCCGGGGAAGTTCACAGAAAGCAAAGCACAGTGCCTGTTAGACACAGCAGCTCGAAAGACATCTAAGGGATGAATTGGTTAATGTAAAGCCCTCGTTCTCTGCAAAGCCCTTCAATAAAGATACGTGACCGTGTCATTTCTTAGTTGAATTCTCCCAACCCCAACCACCGAAATGACCCTATCAAGGAAGGAGAGACATCAAGGGGGACTGGCCTCGGGCTCAGGAGGAGACACGGAGCACTGTGGGCTGCTGGTCTATGTGTTCCAGGCTATGTGGACTCTAAGAGATGAGAGCCATGCTCTGCGGAACCCTGGTCAGGCTCTACCTCCAGACACATCATATTCAGCAAGGACAGTGATAACCATGTGCTCCAGAAGAAGTAGCCAAATAGTGGAGGATGCAAAACCTGCTAGGGAGCAGGAAGACCTAGGCTCAACATCATGAATTGGTCCATGTCTGCCCGAGAGTGTAGTTAACCCCTCAGATATTTCAGTGGAGCACACGCCAGACAAAGGGCACACACAGGCTCCCCCGTTGCTGTGGGTTGCTGGGGCAGGATCCTACTTCTGCAGTGGTGATCAGCTCCAGTCACCCCGCCCCGACCACCTCCCCCACTCCACCCTGGGCAGAATCTTTCAGAGCTGCTTCCTTGCATCTGCTTGATTTTTGTGCAAAACGAAGGTCTTTCTCCACGGGCTGCCATCACTTGCCCTCAGCGGCAGAGCCAATGAGGTGACGGCTTTGAGTAGTCTAATGACACAGTTGATCTATTTTAAGCACCTGAAGCGTACTCCACCAAGTGCCAATCTTCCTGCTGCGAGCCACTCTCAGCCTGCAGGAGCAGGGGGGCTGCCTGAGGTCTGCTCCTGCATTTTAAGATCCAGGAAACCGCCTAGGAATCCTGGCCCTGCTGTCCAAAGGGAGACGAAGGCATCCAGTGAATTATGGTATTTTCACAGTCAAAATGGAAGCCTTGCCTCTGATGTTAGGATTATGTGGCACAGGCACCTCAGGTGACCGTAAATCCCCCTTTCAAAGGGCACACACAGCTGGCACTGCCACACACATAAGAGGAAACCTAGGAGGCAGCTTTTCTGGAACAATGAGAAGCCCAACCTCCATCAGAGATGCCTCCTTCTCCCCCTCCTCCCAACGAAGAGGTCTTCTTTCCTAACTGCAGCCTGCGTGTTTTCAGCATATTACTTTATTGAATCTTTACAACGCTGCCCTGAGTTCTGTGTCTAAGACAGGTCCCACGTTATGATGTATTTTCATCATTCTACACAGACAGACCTAGCACAGCCCATAATGGTTATGTTCATTAGCTCACTGACTTCCTTTCTATCTCTTGTCCCCTTTGAGAACTCCCATGATAGCTGAGTGACAGACCTTGCCTGCTTTGTTCTGCTTGATCCTGGGCTCCTAATTCAGCCTTAGAGGAATACTGCTTGTACCAGCATATGTAGGACACAGGTTCATGGCTTCTCCTGCGCTAACCCCCTGAGCCCTCGCAAAAATCCTGCATGGTAGATACCATATATTAGACTTAATTCACAGAAAAAGAAACTGGCTCAGACAATAAACAGCTGGCTCCAAACTCCAGTTTGAAATGGGCCACAGAGACTTGGGTAAATATATGAAAAGATCAATTTAATATCCTTCTTTTACATAAAAAGAAACTGAAGTTCACAAATAAATCACCTGGACAAGGTTCCACAAGCTGGGAAGCAGCCGTGCAGGTGTCAAACCTTTCCATCTGGCTGAGGCCACCTTTTCTGCCTTCCTGTCCACCCTTCTGCACCATCTTTCCGTTTTCTGCAATGGAAGCCCCAGGGAACTCATGGATTGGAGGTCAGTCTTGCAGTTCGATGTCCCGGGACTATTTGCTCATTCACTCAGACAATAAATAAATCCCCAACCTATATGGCAATGATGTTTCAGGCAGCTGAGATACCCAGGACAGAGATCCCAACCAAAGACCATTTTCACCCTGCATCTCCAAGGCACAGGCACTGGGGGTTGTGCTATCAGGGAACCCTTGGGGTACAGAGAAACGAGAGGTGTGAAGGCAAAGCAAAGTCCCCTGAAAGGCTTTGGAAGGTACCATTCAATCTAGACTTCAAGGAGATGAACAAATTTGTGTTAGGTCATGGGGAAGGGACAACATGGCTTATTTAGTTATTCCAATTGGCAAGCATCCCACAACTCCTGAGTCCTGGGCCTTTGACTGGTAAGCGGGATGTAGAACATCAAAGGCCATGAGCATTTGGGGAAGGGTCAGGGGCACCAGCTGTTGTATACATGCAGTAGGAAACCTGAGTTGATACATAGGGTGAAATGAAGCTGGAGGGCTGGTGAGGATCGGGTCCTTGAGAGTTTCGGGTGCCAGTTAAGGAGTATGTGTTACAGTTTACAGTCAGGGCAGAGACACGAGAGGGTTTGAGCTGAGTAGTGACCGGTTGAAGGCTGTGCATTATTTAGGAAGAACTCGCGGCAACACCTAACGATCACACTGCAGAGCCCGGGGAGTTGGCAACATGCAGTGGTACAGTAGCTTCTGAGGGGGCGAGCTTGGGACTGTAGAGAGGGCATGGCACGGTCGCTCACCAGGCATTACTGTCTGCATCACGACTCTCATGCCCAGCAGTGGATCTGATATCTGATTCTGCCGTCTGACACTATGCAAATTGAGAAACTTTAAAAAAAATCTAGGTCACTGACCCAGCCGCGAAAGCTAGGTGGTGGTGAGTGCTTGAGCTACACAGTCAGATAGGTAGCTCGGGTTCAGATTCCAGCGGCACTGTTGAAGGGCCACATCACCTGCCCTGGCTCGCTTTATCTCTCCCTGCCCACACGTCAGTTTCCTCTCTAGAGAGGAGCGAGAGGGGAGTGAAAGAACGGGTGTGAAATGCTTAGCATGGTGCCCGGCACGTGGAAAACACTCCAAAAGATAGTGAGAACGTGATGAAATATAGTTAAGTGTATTGGGAGAAGTCCCGTTGAATATGTGAAGTAATCATCACATTGTACGAGCTATTGTGACACTGTCATGCCTTCATCATTCACTTTCTTGAGAAAGGGGAGCAGAAGCATGTATTAGTAACACAGGACTGAATTGTTAGCTAGTAACTAGGGACTTCGCTGTGGGAACTCCTTCATCCAATAGCCTTTAAGATACCGGCCCACTTTGGGCGTGGTCTCTGGAGAGGAAAAGTGTGCGCTGGGAACTGGATTGAATCCGGCAGCCAATTGGTTCCAGTTTCCGGCGCATGCAGAGGACTGCAGATAGCTACCCTTACTGTGAGTTTATCCCCAGATTTTAAAATAAATAAATAAATAAAAATTTGTTAGACTCCATTTTGGGCTATTGTGGAACTCGTTTGTATGCCAACAGGACTTTATTACATGTTAGATCCCATTCTGAACACTCTCCATAAATAGGTTGTTTTTGTTTTTTAATTGCAGCCCTGAACCAGTGGTCACATTGTTTTTTGGGGAGGAGGGATTGGTTTTGGTTTTTGAAGACAAGGTTTCTCTGTGTGTACCCCTGGCTGTCCTGGAACTCACTCTGTAAACCAGGCTGGCCTCGAACTCAAGAGATCTGCTTGCCTTTGCCTCCCTGAGTACGTATGTCACAACCACCTAGTGTCACATTGATTCTTAAGGTGAATTACTCATTCCATTAAGGTTACTAAATTGAGATGATATAGGGACACCAGAGGCCATTTTATCTAGCAAAAGTGGGAAAAATGAAATCATAGCTGCAATCATATAGAAAAATCCATGAGTCCATCCATACCTGAAGCCAAAGCTACCTCCCACCCCAGACCTCCCTGTTGTAAGAACCAACAAATTCTATTTTTGCTTCAGCTGCTTTCAGCTGGGCTCCTGTAATCTACACCTGTGCAGATTCCAAACAAGGGAAGGGGGCGGCTATAAGCCAGGTGCTTCACTCTTACAGACTTTCTCATTCACCGCGCTCCTAGCCATCTTTAGGATAAAACCCTCTTCCATACAAACTCTTTTCATCCCCTTCTGAAGTGACTTTAGGCCTTCTGCTAAAGTCTATTTCATTTGAATACTTCGATTCAGACATCTTTCTGGCTGCAATTCATTTTCTATAGGTCAGTGTGGTTTGCTAGTACGTTCTTTAGCGTGCCCCTTAAATCCAAAGCTCCTTGAGGACGGGAGTCATGTGTTGCTCAGCTGTGGATACATTTGCTCCCCATCTGCAGCCCCAGACCATGGCGGGACCAGGGAATAGCTTCCAGAGCTTGAGAGAACGCCTGTGCGTGCTGGACTTCAGACACATGGCATCTGCCAGTGCATGTGTTGGGGGACACTCAGCTTGACAGAAAGCTGCCAGCAGATCTGACATAGATACGAGTGCTAGCACAGAGAGATTCAGAAACGGTTTTGACATTAAAAAGGAGGACTCCGGTAACCTGAATGTGGCCGCATAGATGCATGTGGTTGGAGATTTGAAACTTGTATGCACGATATCCACAATAAAAAGTTTTTTAAAACCTGGATATGTATGGTGGCGCACGCCTTTAATCTTAGCCTTTGGGAGGCAGAGGCAGGTGGAACTCTGTAAATTAGAGGCCAACCTGATCTACACAGTGAGTTCCTTGACAGCCAAAGTTCCATGAGACCCCGTTTCTTAGTCACTGTTCTATTGCTGTGAAGAGACATCATGACCAAGGCAAATATTATAAAAGAAGCATATAATTGGGGGCTTGCTTACAATTTCAGAGGTTTAGTCCTTTATCATCATGACAGGAACATGGCAGCACACGGGCAGGTGCTGGAGCAGGAGCTGAGAGCTGCATCCTACTCCATAAGCAAGAGAGGAAAATCTGGGATTAGCGTGGGCTTTTGAAACCTCAAAGTCCACCGCCATGACACACTTCCTCCAAGGCCACACCTCCTAACCTTCTAATCCTATCAAACAGTTCTACTCCCTGGTGACTAAGCATTCAAATATATGAGCCTTTGGGGGGGGAGGTTATTCTTTTTCAGACCACCACACCCTGTCCTAAAATAAATGTTAAAAATAAAATTAGAGGATATGAGAGACACAAAGACTGAAAGTTAAAAAACAAAATTAAAATCAGGGAGTCCTTACAGCTGACAAGTCCATCCATCCCTGCTGCCATTATTCCATGACCCCTGTTAATCAATGTGTAAAAATCCTTAAAAATATACCACAGACCTAAAGAAGATAAAAGCTAAAGTCATAAGACTTCTCAAGAAAGTATAGGTTCAGTATCTTTTGACTCTGAAGTAGGCAGTCACTTCCTTGACCACTAGAATCAGTAAAAACAGGGAATAACCCACACAAGACATCCCAAAAGAATAAAGACAAGTGGCCAACAGACCCTGAAAAGGGACTCAACATCATTAGTTTCTGATGAAATGCAGTTTAAAAGGTCCGCATCCACCCACCCAGGTGGCTGGCATCTCTCATATGTCACTGGCAGAAATGCAAATGACAATAACTTTAGAGGACGGCATGAGAGTGTCATAAATTCAGACCACACCTACCTGTGATCCAGCAACACCTTTCTTAGCTACGGGCTCATGAGAGATGAAAACACAGATCTGCCAGAAGATTTATGCAAGAATGTTCCTGGCATCTCCTTCATAATAGCCCAAAGCTAAAAGCAGCCCAAACGTTTGTCTGCACACGGCTAGATAAGCAGATCGGGATCCATTTATACAATAGATTATCACTTGCTAAGAAAAAGTCACAACCTGCGGATACAAGCCGCAACATGAATTAGTGGTAGAAACCGGTGAATAGGGAAGTCACAAATAAAAATATAAATTGTCTGATTCCATTTATGTGAAGTTCAAGAGCAGACAGAATGAATCGTGGTAGGCAGAAATCATAACAGGGAACCGGCAAGATTAATCAACATAGGCAGAAATCATAACAGAGATGTCACAATCAGTAAAATGCTTGCCACGCAGCCTGAAGACTTGTGTTTAGAGATCAGCATTCGTGTTTTTAAAAAGGAAGAAAGAAAAGCCAGACACCACCGTATACACAGTTCTAATCCTGGCATTGGGCAGACAGAGATAGGAGGATCCCTGGGACTCAATGAACAGCCAGTCTAATCAAATCAGTGAGCTCTGGCCGCAGTGAGAGAGCCTGTCTAAAAAAACCAAGGTGGATAGCAATAGAGGAAGACACCAACATCAACTTTTGACCTTTGCACTCTTGTGTACACACATGCGCATGTTTGCCTGCGTGCATATGCATGCACATCCATGAACACATGCCCACAAAACAACACGCATATAAAGAAATCATAGCGGAGTTTGCTTTTGATCAGAAGAGTGACTAATTGCAAAATGTCCCACAACAAATTATCAGGAGAGACGGAAATGTGGAAATGTCCCTTACCTTGATCACGACTTTGAGTATTTACCAAAACTCTTGGTAGTATCTATGTGTTTAGAAATAATAAACTGTGCACAGTTTCAGTGTGGCACATGGTTATCCCCTTAGAATCTGATCTTAAAAACAGAACTGACTTCCGATCTCAGCTGCCCTGCTGAGCCTGAAGCCTCTGAGGCTGCTCCTCTCATTCAGGCCCAACCTGTCGGCCAGCTTGTCCTAAAGAGCTCATTCAACCAGAACACCCGTAGAAGTATTAGTGGTTGATAGGCAAACCTCGAAGCATTGTATATTTCAAGAGCCACCTCTCCAATATCTTTTACTGCTTTCCGTGGCCCTGACACCCTAACCACACTGGCCTCCTCGACGTGAGCATGTCCCGTCCAGCCTCAGGTCCCTTGCGTGTGACTTTTCCTCTAGCAGGCTTGTTCCAGCCCCCGGCCTACAGCTGACGCCTTCCCATCTCTGTAGTCAAGCTGGAGTACTTCCCCCCCGCCCCGTTCCTCATTTCCTTCATTCCACTCCCCCCATTTTGTAAACCGTCTGCTTAATTACTCACTGTAGCTTTCTCATGTAATTCTCAACTCCGGGTGCCCAGGAAACACAACCATTTCCCCAGTTCCCGGCACATAGAAATCGCCCAGTAAATACTGACAAGTAATGACTCCGTCAATGTGCCTGAGCCTTAGCGCACAGACTGTGGGATCTAACTGTGCTCAGAACTTCCTGCCTGGGGACAGGTCCTCACTGGGGTTTCGTGGGTGCCAGAAAAAGTGACGCCAGAATAAATGTCCCTTGAGAAAAGCTTTTTGTGTCTGCCAGGGGACCCTGAGAAATCTTTAGGACACCTTGACCTTGGGAAGACTGAGGTACTTTCGATGGATGACTGTGTAAATGTCTCCTCTATTGGCCTATGGCCTGGAAGTCCTACATGTGGCCACAGGTGAAGAATCTGAAACACAAAGAAACTGGCCATGTATGACCTGGGGATGGTCCCCATCTCTAGTCCCTCTTCATCCCAATCCTGGCAGTGGGCCAGGAGGAGGAGGTCCATATTCATGTTTTTATCCAGGACCTTTTCTTTTTCTTTTCTTTTTTTTGTTTTTTTTTTTGGGGGGGGGTGTGCAAGGTTTCTCTGTAGACCAGGCTGACCTTGAGCTCCCAGAGATCCACCCGTCTCTGCCTCCCAAGTGCTGGGATTAAAGGCCTGCACCACTACCGGCTGGCTCTCCAGGACCTCTGGCCAATCATGGGGCTCACCACCCTCATCTCTTCACACTCTGTATCTGGTCATCAGACCACCTTTCTTCTTGTGTTGCCTGGATCTGATGCCACCGCCCTCCCTGAGCCCATTTCCCCCCTTGACAAAAGACAGGCCCAGAGAAAACCTCCAAAGCCAGAGCAGCTGGGCATCGACCACAGCTAACCTGCCCAGGACGCCCTCAGATGCCTTCAGTCCTGCAACTTGAATGAGCGTGTTGTTTTAGATGACCTCAGCATCTGTGACATCAGTGCTATGGGGAAAATACTCCACAGCTAGTAGCAAAGTCCACAGTGGGTGTGAACATAAATAATGATTTAGAGAACCTCCAAGGGCTTTGGACTAGAGGAGCGGCTCACCCTCTTCCCACCCACCTGCCCCTTAGCCACAATTCCACTTGTCTTCGTGGCTGTCTCCCCTGAAATTCATATTCTTCCCAACACATATTGTCAATAAACCGTTTTGTGAGTGTAATTTGGGACTTCTCTGTTACTCTTCTGAGAGTCTGTCCTCAGTGAGTTTGGGTCTCTAGACTACATGTTAATTATTGTACCAGAACTCCTGGAATTGACCCAGGTCAGGATGCCTCTTTGGCTAGCAGGTAGGCATTCTGGGAGGCTTTTTCTTTGGCTATGAGTCTAGCTTAGAGAAGCAGAGCAAGTGAATATATTTGGGTGCTTTAGTGATGTGATCCCCTTTCTTGTCTGAACAATCCACTTAGCTGGGGTTTGAGAAGCAAGAGACAATGAATGTCTTGTGCTTTCTTGACCTTACTATTGCCAATAATCAGCTTTGCTACCAATAGTGCCAGGAAAATTCTCGAACATTTTACAGGGCAGGAAGACAGGAAGATATTTACCTAAATGTATATATTTTCTGTAGGAAGAAAACTGGCTAAATGGATGAGGACTGGGCTGGCATCAGGCACATTTGGAATAGGTGGGAAAATCATCTCCTTACTACTCTTTGGGCCAGAGATGATCACATGGCACAAAACATAAAGCATTGTGTTGACCTTTGTCTGCTAGATATTTATTAGATACCTTCTTCCCTTGACTGCTTGAGAGAGAGACAGAAGTCAGCAAGGATCTGAAGTGATTTTATTAGTTCTGGTTATTGGTAGTGTTTCTCTTACCTGTTAAAGTCTAGAACAGCTCTGCCCATAAGCAAACAAAGCAAACCCAGTTTTATATTTGGGTTACAGGTGGAATGGACCAAGTGGGGAAGAGTCAGTTCACTGTGGATCTAATGTCATTACATACCACTGCCCTCATTGCAAGGATTTTATAGTATTTCTGGGCCATACCGCTGCTCACACATCCAAGAGTCTCATTGGGAAAGCATGGTGTCTCTAACTAACTGATAACAAAATGGTCTCAGGATGGTGCCCATAGGGTGGAGGCTTAGCTGCTTCCCTTTGCAACTCGAAGGGCAGCGAGCGAGCCAGACCAAAAAGAAAGAGCCCTTTCATCATGTCTGTCAGAGCAGGTGACTTGTCTTGGCAGGCAGGCTCAGAATGTCACCCTTCAGCTCCTTTTACAGCTCCCAGGTGAATGGTGTTGTCCCCAGAACTCACCGACATTCGCATTGGAGGTCTCATGTTTTAGCTTCACCTTCCCCTCTTGCTTGTGCTCTTGGTTCTTCACCGCTGCTCCCGAGACCATTGCCTACTGACGGCAGTTGAGTGGGTCAGGTATGACCTCTACCTGCTGAAAGCTGTCAGCCCCTGTGTGTTTCCCTGAATGTGGATCCATGTAGCCCAGAAGCACCTCCGTCACGCCTCTCTGGGAGCGAGGATCTGCCCGTGTGCAGAGGAAGCCAGATGCAATGAAAGGAAAGAAGGAAGTCCAGGGTGGGGGACGGATGAAACCTGTCTGAGATGAACATAAGGAGGCCAACAAGAGCCAGGAGTCCAATCAACATGGCCTTTAGAATATGGCAAGGTGTCTAGCTGTGTCTCAGGGTAGAGTGAAACCACTGGGAAGTAGTCAGTGCCCCTGGATGGGAGTCTGAGGTGAGTATCATTGGATTTGGATTTTGAAAGCATCAGTTTGGCTGCTGTGCAGAGAATGAGTTGGAAGGGGCCAGTTAGGACCTGGGATCCCCCAGGTTGGGGATGGGGCTGAAGGTAGATGGGTTAAGTGCCTCCTATTCCAGGGCCATTGAATGGCTTGATTTCCTGGTAGCTTAAAAAAAAAAAAAGATTTTATTTATTTTTATTTTGTGTGTGTGTTTTGTCAATGTATGTATTTGTATTTATTTTGTCAATGTGTGTGTGTGTGTGTGTGTGTGTGTGTGTGTGTGTGTGTGTTGCTTAGCGAAGTCAGAAAAGGGCATTAGATTCCCTAAAACTGTAGTTACAGTTGGGTTGTAAGGTTGTAAGCTACTCTGTGTTGTGAGGCTCCAAACTGAAGTCAGGTCCTCTGCCACAGCCATCCCTCCAGCCCATCCTAGCAGCTTTTGTATCACCCACTTAAGGTGATGATTTGGTCTCTACTAAATCGTTTACTGGAGCCGCCATAGTGCACTACTGTATCCTGGGCAGCGCAAACAACTGAAGGTTATTTCCTCACAAATGCTGACATAGACGTCCAAGGATGGGGTCAGGCAGGGCTGGCTGCTATTGAGACCCTCTATGTGACCTGCCAGGTGACTGCTGTCACGTGTGTGTTCACAATCCTTTGTGAAGCCTGTGTCTTCACCTCCTCTAGTAAGGACACCAGTCATGTTGGATTAGAGTCTACGTCATGACTTCATTTTTGCTTAATCTTCTCCTCCTTAAAAGTCTGAGATGCTGGTGGTCAGGAATTCAGTCTCTGAATGGGGTTGGGGTCATGAGTCAGGCCATTGGCAGTTCCTTCTGATGAAGATGGCCTTTCGTATTTCTGTTCTCCCTCCCCCATCCCACCCTGATAACCACTCCTGCAAAGTAAAGGTCCTATAACACTTCGATGGATTTCATTTCGGTTTTGGCCTTCCACCTGAATGGTGGTGTGATTGTTATTATAACCACGTGGATTTCCTCTGCTGGTTACTCCTTGGGAACAAATCTGTTGCATTTTACTTTTTCTGTGGCCTCAAGAAGCACCTGCTATCGGAAGCAGCTGTCAAGTTCATCCTGAGGGGGGAAAGAAATCTTTACCTCCTCATCTCATCTGTGGCTTGTTTGGTGTATGACCAAGGAACACTCCAGGTCTACACACGTTGCCTCCTCAAATGACTTCGAATCAGATGGCAAGATGAAACACACACACACACAAGCCACAGTCCTGCGTGTGAGCTGTGTCGGGGGTTTTCAAAGTGTAATCTTCAGAGTCACCGAGTAGCATCGTGGAGGGATTGGCTAGAGAAAGCCAGGTTCTCAGCCCTCATCATAGAACAGCTGAACCAGAAACCACAGGGTGGAGCCCAGCAATCCGAGTTTTGACAAGACATCTAGGAGTTTAGATGCCTGCTCAAGTCTGACAGCACAGCTTAGCCCGGAGAAACCCGTGCCATGAGATTTCAAAGAAAAGTAGCTCATATGTGGAGTGGGGGGATGAAAGGAAAACCAGAGACTATTTCTAGAAATGTGGTACATATGAGAAAGGCCTCGAAGAGTGGGTAGGATTTTTATATTTATATGTAGAAGATCATATTTACTACAGTTGCCATCTGCATGTTTATGTATTTCTTTTTACAAAAGTAATTAGCAGCCTGGACTCTAACGGGAAAGATCTGCTAGCTGTCCCTTCCCTGCATTTTTACTGGCTCACTATGAATGGAGGCTTCCACCAGCATATGCTCAGTGACGGAAGTGGTGGTTGCAGTTGGGGGCACTTGGCTGGAGGCTTGCCAAGTTCCAAACACAGCTTGAACTGGAGGTAGGGGCTCTAGCCCTATATCTGAGACAATGTAGTCCAAAGCATCTTTGAATCTCACAGTGGGAAGGAACTGCCCACATTATCTAGTCATTTAACCCAGCTAAATAACCTCTGAGTTGGCCTTGAAGGATGGGTGGCGCCAGGACACAGTATAGACGCATAACTATTTTGTCAGGCCACTGAAAGACTCTGTAGAACAGTGGACAAACTCTGGCCTGCAGACCAGGTTCTGATCTACCTCCTGTTTTTGCAGGCACTGTTTGCTTGGAATATAGTCATGTGTGCCCACTGATACTTTGAGCCATTGCTGTTTTGTCCTATAACAGTGCAAGTTCTTAATCCTCTCTAAGTGACTGAAAACCCAGTTCAGAATATTTCAAGTGTCCATTGGTTTCTATATCTTTGAAGTTCAGAGAAGTCCAATATGGAAAGCTGTGACTTGGGATCCTCTGTGAGACAACTGCTGGGTCATGTCCATACTGGGTCATGTCCACACTGGGTCATGTCCACACTGGGTCATGTCCACACTGGGTCATGTCCATACTGGGTCATGTCCACACTGGGTCATGTCCATACTGGGTCATGTCCACACTGGGCCATGTCCACACTGGGTCATGTCCATACTGGGTCATGTCCACACTGGGTCATGTCCATACTGGGTCATGTCCATACTGGGTCATGTCCATACTGGATCATGTCTGTACTGGGTCATGTCTGTACTGGGTCATGTCCGTACTGAGTCATGTCCGTACTGGGTCATGTCTGTACTGGGTCATGTCCACACTGGGTCATGTCCACACTGGGTCATGTCTGTACTGGGTCATGACCATACTGGGTCATGTCTGTACTGGGTCATGTTCGTACTGGGTCATTTTCGTACTGGGTCTTGTCTGTACTGGGTCATGTCCATACTGGGTAATGTCTCTACTGGGTCATGTCTATACTGGGTAATGTCTCTACTGGGTCATGTCTATACTGGGTAATGTCTCTACTGGGTCATGTCTATACTGGCTCATGTCTATACTTCTTACTGTGAGGCTTCCTGGTCACTCACACAGCTTAACTCTCCAGACTTCACCACCCCTGTCCTTGCTGCTCCACCCAGTCCTCTCTGCAGAGAGCAGGTGTCCGTCTCCAACTGTCTTGTGAACACTAGACTTGAAGTCAAAAGTCCTGAATTTGCTACTAAACAGGGGAAACATGGGATGACAGGCTACTGTGGAAATCAAAACAAAATTCTGAATGAATATAAGGGGTTGCTTTTATCCTCTGAGAATCAAAGCGTATTTAAGCTGGCAGAGGCCCAACTGTCATCCCATCTTCATAGTCTAAGAAAAAAAAATCCATAAACCTGTTTTAGTTGGCTCATACTATATTCTTTTTTATTTTTGTTTGTTTGGTATTTGAGCCAAAATTTAAAAAAAGAAGAAGAAGAAGAAGAAGAAGAAGAAGAAGAAGAAGAAGAAGAAGAAGAAGAAGAAGAAGAAGAAGAAGAAGAAGAAGAAGCTGGGAGTTTTACTTTAAAATCCAAGTTTCCAATTTCACCGAGCTGTGTCCCTACAGGGCAGGAACCAGTTGAAACCAAGTAGGGGCATGCCTTTGGGACAACAACCTGCTGCTCCCTTTATCTCGACCTAGCCACATCACTCAGGTGTCCCCGTTTGCACTGAGTTCACACTTCTTGACTTGACGGAATCATGCATCTGATACCTGACAATCTGGCTTCTCATCCTGTCAACATTATAGTCCTCCAGCCTCAACCACATGTAGGAAGTGCACAACCCTGAGAGGCCACCCATGTCTTCACAGAGCATCTCTGTCTTGGGGTCAGTTTTCTCTCTAGGACCAACCTACTTAGTGTGCCAAAATGCTAAGTGACTTACCACAGTTCTTTTGAACTTTGGAGGGTTGGAAACAAAGCACTCAAGATGTCTATCATTTTTTGCCCTCACCTGATGGGAGTATGTTTGTTCCCACTTTCCTTCTTTACCCATGAACCCCCAACTTATTTTAAGATGGAGCTCATTTTAAAAGGGTTTTGACATCAAGCTGAAATCTCATCTGCCACATTCTCTTTTATTTTTCTTTCATTTTATTTTGGCTTTGTTTTTGGTTTGAGTGGGATTTTGTTGGTTTTCAGTTTGTTTTAATTTGTGTTTGTTTGTTTGTTTGTTTTGAGCAGGGTCTCACTATATAGCTCTGGCCATTCTGGAACTCACTATGAAGACCAGGCTGGCCTCAAACTTACAGAGATCTGCTCCCCATCTGTCTCCCAAGTGCTGAGACTAAAGGCGTGCACCGCTATACCCAGATAACTTTCACATTCTAAAGAACAAGAATGAGCACACTTTTCTATTGGGAGCCATATGATAAATACCTTGGACTTCGCAGGTCACATGGTCTTTGCTCCTGTTGTGATCTGAAAGCCACCGTAAACGATGAACCAGTGAGTAGACGTGGTTATTGCGATACGTCATCTTGAGGTCAACTTTATTGGACTTAGAGAGGCCTAGATTAATAAAGCATACCACTGGGTATGTTTGTAAGAGGAGTTCCAGAGAGGGTTAAATTAGAGTGAAAGACCCACCCTGAGTGTGAGCCATGCCATCCGATAGATGGGATGGAGAAGCCAGACACACCTGTTGCTTCCTGACTACCAGGAGGCAATCAGCTTCCTCCGCCACAGGCTTTGGCTGCCATAGTCGTCTACCTCACTACAAGCACACATAACAAGGGACTGAGCAAACCATGCAGCCAAACTTCTGAAGTCATAAGCCTCAAACAAGCCCTTCCTTCCTTAAGGTGTGTTAGGCAGTGTTTTGTGTAAGCAATGAATGGTCTGATTTGTGTGGCTGTGTCCCATGAAAGTGCTCCCAAAGACAGACAGGAGTTGGCTTCATGCTGTGGAATCATTCAGTAGGTCCACGGAGTACAGGTTTGGGGCAGTGTCCCAGTGCAACCCAGCTTCTACAGATTAGTGGATTAACTTGGATGGAGCATTTCCAAATAGCTTGCCATGATTCCTTTGTGGGATTTTTACCCCTCTAGCATCAAGACTCATGTAGTGTTACCCTTTCAAAGATGTTGCAGGATCCCTGAGAGTCCCTGAGACCCCCTGAGAAGTCCAGAAAATCGGCATGATTTGTAAACTGACCTTAAGTTCTTTTCTTCCCCATCCCCTCCTGAGTCCACAGTAGAGGTTTCCAGAGGCAATGTGTGGTATGATCACTATTCTGGCAGCCAATGGAATCTGTGCTTCTGTACTTCTGGTTTTTTATCATTCCTCAGGTATGATTGCTCACATGATAAGTATTTATATATACAACTGATACAGACAAATGCTCTTTGGCATTCATGGGAAAGTTTAATTGTACAGAGAAGTCCAGGGACCTAAACTTTCCAGAACTGCTGCCATGGTAGGATTCTCACTACACTTTCCCTAGGCTGCAAAGCTCCACTCCATGTATGGTGTGACCTTCCAGGTGCCCTCAACAAGAGCATCACCTTCTCCTAGGCAGGAGCTAGGCTGATCACTGTGTTTCATGTTTGCACATGATTGCTTACTAAGTAGGCTTGTCTTATTTTTTTAAATCTTTATTGTACGTTACCATGTTTCAGGTTTTATGCTTGGCACTGAGACTAGAGAGCCAAACTCAAAAGTTCCCTCCGCCTTTGATATTGGAGAAGAGTCTTTTGGGAGACCTTGAGAGCAAACAAATAATTATCCGAGTACCTACTGAGACTACCATCAAGAGAGAGTTCCTAGGCCTATGAGAACCAATGACACAGCTAACCTTGCTGAGGGGAGTCGGTGGACAGCATTTCCCCCGAGAATTGTGGGATGGAGTTCTATCTAAAACAGGATTGATTAACTTTGACACTTACGAACATCTTAGACCAGATGACTCCATGTTGAGAGGAGAAGGAAGAATTGCCCTGTGCATTATAGGATGGTTAGTAGTGCTAGGTGTCAGTAACATACCGGCATCATCATAGTTTTGATAACCAAACATGTCTCCTGGCATTGCCAAATAACCCTGGCTGGGGGCTGTCCCTAGTTGAGAACTGGTGATCTAGAAGAGGGTGATGGTAGGAAGGCCACTGTGGTGAGTGATGCTCACAGCTGAAATGGAGCTATAAGCAATGATGAGCAGGCTGATCCAGAGATTGTCTATCGGCAAGCAGCTTGACTGTGGATAGACAATGGGGTAGACCAGGAAGTGCAAGGGATGACTTTCATTTGCATAAATGACACTAACAGGCTGACTATGAGGCCTCAAGGCTTAGGACTTATCATACATGGCAGTGAGGGGAGACACCTTTGCTCTTCTCGCTACTAGCATAGTGACCTGAGTTGTTCATCTTTGCCTGGTAAGGGGTGGCTACAATCACAAACCCAAAATACTCTTCTTAAAAGAAATGACAGCCTTATGGGTGTAGGGATAAGTCATTAGAAGTCAGCTTAATACCATGTCGATTTAGCAAAGTAATAGTAAATTCTCCCTTTGAAGCTTTAACCTGTCTAGACCCGGGTTCTCAGTGGATCTCTCAACCCTCACCAGAAAAGCTTCCTTTAGCAGATGGAGACCAACACAGAGAGCTGCAACTGGTTGAGAATAAGACAGTGGCATTCTGAGCCCTCAGTAGGACATTCGTATCATACCTCCCACCTCCAGGGCTCGAAGATCACTGCAGAAGAGGGGAAGGCAAGAGTCGTGGAGCCAGGGGCAGTGGATGAGTGTAAGGAAATGCTGTTCTTACCGGACGCAATGGGAAGGTTGCACAGACGAACTCACAGCAGTGTGACAGCAGGCACAAGACACCCAAAAACTCAGCCAAGACAAGAGACAGGAGGCAGCCATGAAGTTTCACCTCTAGCTGAGGAGTCATTGATAGCTGATAGGAAAGGAAGAGTTAGTTTTCTTTAAGGATGTACGTCAACCACACTCCAGTAAAAGGCCACACATATCCAAGAGTGTATGGGTAGCACAAACTGGGCTCAATGGTTTGTTTTAAAGGATCATATAATGTTGGTTAGGTATGGAATGAAGAGATAGATCTTGGAGGAGTTGGAGGATGGAATAAATAGAATCAAAATACAACGTATGAGGTTCTCAATGAATTAATAAAAATAATTTAAGACAGAAAAAGAAAGGATAACTTTAGAGAAGAAAAGCCATCTGCTGTGGCTGAGAGAATGAAGTGTGTGTTTAATCTAGCATCAGTGGGACAGTATTTCAATGCCAGTTGATTTTTTTCAAACATTCATGAAAGTTGGCAAACATACTGCAGAAATATAGTTTGTAATACCCAGGAGGAGGCTGGCACATTATCTGATAACGCTATTTGTGTTCTTGCCTTAGCGCCGAGGAATGCTTAGCTTTTCTTTCCAGTTACTAACTCGAGGGTTCTCATCCTCGGATGAGCAAAGGGATGTCCAGAGGAGACTTTTAGAATGTGACATCTTAGGTGGTGCCCTATAATCGGTATTTTAACAATCCCCAGCCCAACTTAAGGAATTCTACATCAGGTGGTCAGCTGATCACTTCAAGAAATAATGTCTCGCAGTAAAAGGTGCCTTGGAAGAAACTGTTGTGGTTTCTATCCATTCTTCCCTCTGCTCTGGGACACATTTATCTCTTCCAGCTCTCCGGTTTCTATCCAGAACTGTTCTGATAAACGTTCCCCCATTGTTCAGATGCTCCCAGACCAGAGTCTTTTCAGGTTCTGTATTGTGCTTGCGGCAACAGATGCTGGATCCTAGCTAGACTGGTCTTGACCATATAGACACGTTTATTTCTATCACAGAAAGCAAATAGAGGGCCAAGGTGAGCTCACTGGAGGTTCTGTCAATACCATCAAGGCCCCCGATGGTCTCTGTCTGAAGTGGCTTGGAATTCAGCATGAGCGCACAATTCCACCATTGCATATGGATAGCACTATCCACTGGAGAAAACCTTCCCAGGACCCAGTTCTATCCACCCAACCTCCTAAAGACTTCTCTGGTGTCTCATTGGCCAGCAACGCATCACCTGTCTTTTGCCTAAATTAACCCATTGGCAAAGGAAGGAAATTACTAAAATTCATTTTTCACTGGTCAGGATTCCCTCCCCAAGATGAAAAAGTTTGTCACCTTCTCTGAAAGACATGTCTGCTCTGAGGGGGGTTCACTAAGAAAGAAGTTCAGGAAAGGAAGGGAAGAAATGATGGCTGGGAAGGCAGCAGCTGGGTCTCCTTTCTCTCTTACAGAACCTTCTCCATCCTCCCCCACACTAGAACCAGAGTTGAAGGCAAGTAGGAGTCGAGTCTATTTGAACCATCCCTGTATCCTTACTTAAGCTATGGGTCATGTTATATCATGCACTCCAGCATGAAGTGCCCCTAAAGCACCTACTCAGTTTAAATTGGTGACAAGTTATAGTTTGGATGGAAAACTAAGTATTAGGATATAGTCTAGCTAGCTCCAAGGGACAAAACCCTGACTCAAATTCACATCTTTCTATAGCGGGGAAAGAGGGCAGAGTGTACTGTATTGGTTTGTATAATCAGAAAGTTCAGACACACAAGAGCTTCAGGTCCATAAAGATCCACAGACTCAAATAAAACACTCAGAAACCTGTTCACACTCAGTTCTGAGGCCATCTCCAAGAGGAAACTCAGATGACAGCAAAACCCTCACGACTGTTCCCTACTAGACATTAGGCAGGTGTCTTCCCTAAGAGCTCCTACAAGAAGAAAAAGTCAGAAGGGTTAAGTCGTGTGCCTGTCATTAGCCTGGAAAGGGGGCTAGCACCCTCACTGTGTCTTGGGACAGTGTCGGTCCTACCCATATTCCATGGAATGGCTTCTTACAGGAAAGTGATTCCTTTGCCAGAAAAAGCTGAGAACAGATGCTGAGCAGGCAAAACAACAGATGTCCACTGTAGTTCTGGGTGAAAAATGCTGTTTGCAGGGCATTATACCCAGCGTAAGCCACCACCAAGAGCCTCTCACTCACACACACAGAGATCAAACACTTCCTCCTGCCCCTCCATATTGCAAAAATTAAATTTGAAAATTAAAATGGTCATTTGTTGCCCAGATTAAAATGGGAATTTTTGTCTGCTGGTGCAGTAAAACCTTCCTGTTGTTTCCCTCACAAATGATATCTAAGAGAGTTTTCTCTTTCGTCTATTGCCTTTTGCTCTTTGCCTTCTTTTTCTTGGCTGCTCATCATGTCTTGACTTTTTGGTCCCACACATCAAGGACCAGCACTCTATTAATAACTATAAAAATTCCATTTTTTTTCTGAGGGTTAGCAAGATGGTTCAACAGGGATAGAAGCTTGCCCTGCAAGCATGGTGACCTGAGTTCGATCCTCAGCACCCATGTAAAGGCAGAAGGAAACAGCACCATAAGGATGTCCTATGACCAACACATGCTCTCTGTGACACCTGTGACTTGGGATGCATGGGTGCACGCTCACACACACACACACACACACACACACACGCACACACGCACACACGCACACACACACACACACACACACACACACAGATGCACACACACAAATTCGTCAGATACTTCAATACCATTTCTCCAGGACACTCTCCCCAGTTTTTCTCTTTCTCCTTCCTTCCCTTCCCAGTTAGAAATAATTAATAATCCTATCATGCCACATAGGTACAAGGCCCTACCTTAGAGGGTAGCTACTAGTGATGTGTCTTAGTCATCAGCTGATGAATAGGATGTCAGTGGTTCTCAGCCTTCCTAATGCTGTGACCCTTTAATACAGTCCTTCACGTTGTGGTGACCCCCAACCATAAAATTATACTTCAGAACTATAATTTTGCTACTGCTATGAATTGTAATGTAAATATCTGACATGCAGGATATGTGACCTCTGTGAAGGAGTCGTTTGACACTAAAAGAGGTTGAGAACCGCTGGACTAGATGACCCGTTAGAGACAAAATCACCACCATTACCATCATAACATCATCACCACCACCATCACCACCATCATCATCACCACCATCATCATCACCACCATCACCACCATCACCACCACCACCATTATCACTAACATCATACCATCATCATCACCACCATCACCACCACCACCACCATCACCACCATCACCACCACCACCACCACCATCACCACCATCACCACCATCACCACCACTATCATACCATCATCATTATCACCATCATCACCACCACCACCATCATTACCATCATCATCACCACCACCACCATCACCACCACTATCATACCATCATCACTAACATCATACCATCATCATCACCACCACCACCACCATCACCACCATGACCACATCAGTAACATCGCACCATCATCATCATCGCCATCATCACTGCCATCATCATCGCCACCATCATCACCATCACCACTATCATACCATCACCATCATCATCACCACCATCACCACCACCACAATCACTATGAACATCACCATCACCACCATCAATATCACATTTACCTTACTGTAGCCTGGAACTTCCTTTGGAGTAAAAAGTGTGTCCATCTTTTATAGTTCCTTGATGTTTAACTTTTAGTAGTAGCGTCATCATCATGACTGTAACAAGTTTTGGTTGCCATGGACTTACTGCTTTCTGAGTCTTCCAAAAATTCCGAAAAGCAATACTATTATTCCATCTTACAGAAGTAGAAACTAAGGCTCAGGGAGATGAAGCCCCTGGCTCACACTCACAACCTGTAAGAGACAAAGCCTAGATATGAGCCCTGGTTTGACAGGTACTGTAGCCCAGTCTCTCTCCACACTTGCCCAGTAGGGAATGGAAACTGGCTTCTGTTTTTCTGCAGAGGCTGAGTTTGTATCCACTACCTTGTATGTAAAACCTAGGCTCCAGATGGGGTCTGTGACCATGTGAGTGAGGATGAACCTTCAAGGCCTGTTCCTCGTGTCAACTGCTCCTAACCACGGGCAGAAATCCTTGAGGCTTCAGTTAGTTCCAATTCCATGTGTCTCCAATCTCATAACCCTTTATGAAGGGCCTCGGATGTCAGGCTCTTTGTTGGCAAAATTATGAAGCTAGCTCTAAACCAGACATTAAATAGAACAGCATAGGCTGAAGAAAGTATTCTGTTTCTGTATTGTCCAGGACAGCAGCTTAGGAGTCTATGCAGTTACCGAGCACTTGAAATTGTCTAGTATAACTCAGGATTGAATGTTCATCCTTTTTGTCTTTTTTGCTTATTTATTATTTATTCATTTATTTATTTATTGGTTTTTGAGACAGGGTTTCTCTGTGTAACAGTCCTGCATGTCCTATAACTCATTCTGTAGACCTGACTGGCCTCGAACTCAGAGATCCACCGAGTTCTGGGATTAAAAGTGTGCTCCACCATTGCTTGGCTTGAATGTTAAATCTTAATGAATTGTCATTTCAATAGCCATGTGGTCAATGCTACCTACCACATTGGACAGCCCACCATCAGCTAGAACCATCTGGCTCTCTTCCAGCCTCTGACAACCCCTTAGCAGATCTCGAAATCAATTTATTCGGTAGCAGACAGCATTTGAAATAGAATGGAATAAAATAATGGGATGGAATTATTTTCTTTTTCAGAAAAGAAAAAGGAAATGTGAGTATGTATTATGTGTGCTAGGCTTTGATAGTGACACCTTGCTTCACAGATTTATATCCGGGGTCTTTGTGTGAAAGAAAATTTTCCCAGTGGGTCATGGCCTGAAAGAGTTTGCAAACAGCTTCCTGCCCCAGTGTAATGTCACAGAAACCTTGAGAGTAACAAGCTTATATGGCGCTTCCTTCTCCAGCCTGGAGCTCCGCGAGACCTCATTGCAGGAATATTCTGTCTCTCTAGGTCCTATAGGCATGGGAACAGCATGTGGCTTGTCTCAGACAGTAATAGAAACTGACTTTGTGGTCATCTGCCTATATAGATGCAGAGACCCAAAACGGTGACCTACAAGCAGAATCTAGTTTCTGGCCACAGTCCCTGGGACTCAGTTGTTAAGAATTTTCCTAACACGAGCTCTCTGCCAACACAAAAATCCCAATCAAGCCAAGTCACAACAAGCTAAATTAAAAAATATCCAGGTTTAATGGGGTGGCCATGACGGGGGGACAGGGAAGCTGCAAATACAACGGAGGGGGATGAGAGAACTTTTCGGGGGAGCAGTTTAAATAGAGTGGGGAAGTGGTCAAGATTTTGGCAGGCTGTCTTGACCCTCCTCAAGGGAGGGGTCAAGGTTTGGTGGGCATAGGGATGGGAGCTCCAAGGATGGAGGCCAGAGACTGGGACTTAACATCGGTAGGATTTTTTTTCCCCTCCTTTAGATAGCTCATCTCTTCAGTTGGGGTACCTTGGTTCAGTTTTGCCATCCTCATCAAACACCCCTAAAGGAGCTGCATGTTGCAACCTGTACTTGCTATACATTCAATTATATAGAATGTGATAGGAAGCTGGGAGATCCCAGAATGCAGCTGGTAACTTTATAGGTAGGCAAACAAGCCTCCAGAAATGGGAAGGGAAAAGCTGAGACTTCCCAGAGAGTTGACAGCAGCGAAGGAACAGGTTTTCTGATGCAGAAGACAGAGGAATGATGGAGAGAGCAGAGAATGTTAAGGGAAAGGAGGGGATGAGAAAGAAGGGGCTGGAAGAGGAGGTTAACACCCTCATAGCCGAGGCCTGCAGCTAGGTCGGGCTTATGTGGAGTAGGTGATGAGATTCTAGTGAACATCATGGAGGTCATGAGGGGAGCATTGCAGAACTCTGAGCATTTGATCCAGGGCTTTACCCACTGAAGAGAGCCTCAAAAAAGCCCAGACATCTGAGCACTGAGAAAGCTTAAAGTAGCTTCCAGGATTCCATAATTTGTGCCCTGCCCTCTGATGAAATATCCCTGGCCTGAAATTCAGTATTTTGCCCAGGTCTGATGTGGCCATCACAATGAGGACCATGGGCAACTTCTTCCCTTCTCGGAGGCTCACGGTTATATCTGTAAAGGGAGAGGATGTGGGTAGGGTGAGGCAGGAACAGACCGGGGCGAACAGTGATCTGTTTTGACTGCCATGGTTCTGAGTCCATCTACCTGGCTTCTCAGCTAGGATCCGAACCCTGATCCTTTGAGTGCTGACACTTCCAGAGAGCCGCTGGTGGCAGGAGCCATGGTGATCTGTAAGACCTTAAACACAAACACCAGGCCACCAAATAAAGCCTGTCTGGGAGGCACGTCCAAGCCAAACAACAACTGGTCCAGGGAAATTCCCTGAATAACAACCAGGACAAAATATATTTGCATTCCATGTGGGGGAGGAGGGAAGAACTTAGAAACCTCTAGGTATTTCTAGAAAATTAGATGTTTCTCGGCCCCTCCACTCTAATGAGAAAACCTTTGCGCCCAGGGGAGCCAGTTTGCTAGCTGATATCCCCGAGATTTCTCTACAGTGTATGGGAGCTCGATGGACTGCCAGGGTCTCAGGAAGCAAACATTGTAGAAATATTGAAGCCTCTGGCTCAGGGGCCAGGGAACTGAGTCACTCAGCACAAAGACAATTGCCAACTTCCTGAGGGCCTCCATTTTCCAACATGGTTCCCAGGGCCCCAGACAAAACCCAAATGGTAATTTTTAGATAAGCTGTGAAGTGACCCTGAAAAAGGGGCTGCCAGGTTGAGACAGCCACATTCTTCCCGTTGAGAATATCCAGGCAGGCCCAAAGTCCCGGTGACCAGCAGGGAGAAGAGCATGGCCTTTTCTTTTGGGGTGCTCTGGACAGGAGATACTGCTGAGAACACCCCACCAAAGAAGGAGGGCAAAAGAGAAGAGTGGGCCTCTCCCGGACCTACAGATGCTGAGTGCACTCAGCTGCAGCCTTTGGGTGGTAGCTTCGGTCACATTAATTATCCCCTCTGGGCCTGGGAATTCCCTACAGTGTCTGTCTCCTGGGTGGGTGTGAGAATTAAATGATACGATGCCGATGAAGGTTTAGTGATGATGATGGCACAATTAATGTTAACCACTTTATACAGGCTTCTCTACTATTACTGGGTGTTTGTAAAGGAGGTGAGGGATAAGAGAGCTGGCATTGATTGATGGGATCCTGCTCCAAAATGGAAAAAAAAAAATCCCAAGGCTTGCAGAGACCTAGTACAGTCTCCCTTTCTCCACCCATCTTCCTTGTCTGTTCCCAGCCATTCTTACCCAGCTTTGGATAGTGGATTTGCAAAACCCCATAACCAAGATGACCAAACAATATTTTTGAAGCACTGAGGGTTGGCACCTCCCTCCCCGCCCCCATTCAGTGAACAAGGCCTCGGGGTCAGGAAGGGCTGCAGAAAGCAAGGCTGACAGAGACGTTTCCTGGCTTTAGAATTTCCAGAGCCTGTGCCTTCAGAAGAACAGAAGGGCTTTACTGCAAATTCAAATGTTCAACACAAAGCGTAAATTAGGGAGGACAGAAAGAGTTCCTATCTCAGAGTTAACAAGATTATTCCTCTGCCTGGGGGCCAGGAGGGGGCTCTCTGGGCAAGAAAGGAAAAGGCGCATCTAAACTGAGTCCTTAGAAGGAAACCCAGTGCCAACCCTCTGGATAGAGCCATGGGCACAGACACAGTCGACAGCAGACAGGGAGGGGAGGCAGGAAGGGGCAAAGTAACTCAAATGGGCTTCCACTTATGGCAAAAGAGAAACAGATATTTATAGATATGGAGAGAGAGAGAGAGAGAGAGAGAGAGAGAGAGAGAGAGAGAGAGAGACCTAATTCAAGTAGAGCCAAGGGGAATTATGAAAAGTCAATATGTCCCTGAGTGTGTGGCGGCCACTTGTGCCTCCTCACTCATGATGGTCAGTGCCATGAAGCCCATATCATGTCAGACACATGTCCTTCTGCTGTAACTGCCTATAGCAGCAGCTGTCAGGGGCAGCCCGTCTGGCCAAGAGCTTGCCGCTCTGACATATGTACCGACAGCACTCTCTGGAAGAAGGCAGCCACGGCTGTGAGGCATGCTGGCGAGCCTGGCAGCAGGGCTGCAGAGGGCATTCTGTTGCCTTTAAAGAGGCCTCACGAGTATCCGGCTGTGCTCACAACCTGCTGATCCGGGAAACCACGGCCAGGCCAGGACCATCTGTGGGGAGACCTGGGGAATTGAGAAGACTCATGCCTCCACCCTGTTACAGAAGCCAGCACCTACAGGGTTCGTCTTTCTCGAGGGCCAGCATGCACACCTGCCAAGCTCTCTCGGTCTGTGCCAGGGAAACTCAGGACCGAAGTGCTCTGGCCTGAGAACGGCTATCACGGCTGCTTCACCCTCAGTTAAGGGTGTTGAATTACAGGGGTCCTACTCCGTACTCTAGGATCCTCCAACCATGGTTTCTGGATTCTTTCTAAATGGCTTTTAGGAGAATAAATGGCCGCTGTCAGAGGAAGTTAGACACCCTTTTAGCTGTTCATCCCCAAGGCTCCTGCAGAGAAGCCCCTGCCGGCAGACCATGACTATGGTCAGAGCCTGAGATCCAGTTAGAGCCATACTAACTGGTCGTCTATTAACTGTGTGACGTTGAGCACGTAGCCCCAGTCCTCTAGACCTCACTTTCCTCATCCATACAATAAGGGGAGTGGCATTCTTCCTTGAGTGAAGGAAACTCATTGGGAGGACCCGTGTAGCTTGTTGAGCACACTTCCTGAGAGAGAGGAACCCCTCTGAGTTTTTATCTGTTGCCCTGGCAAACTTGACTGCTGCGTTTACCCTCCTGCTTCACCTAGGCTTCTAAATCTTGGAAACTGGCCCTGGTCACCTATGCCACACTAGACCTCAGCATGGCCATTAACTTAGGATAAGCTCACCCTTTCTAAACTCTCTGACCAGCTTTCTATAACCTGGGTTCTGGGCCAGCCAAGCTGACCTCTGGGTTTGCCTACTACGGTTCAGTTGTTCTAAAACAGACTCTCTTGCACCCTGAGGCAAGCCTCCATGGTTTGTGAAAATTTGACAAACCCTCTCCCCTGGGCCTCAGCTTATTCATTTGCTCAGTGGTTCCATGAATCAGTTTGGTCTTTCTTCTATTCATTCATCAAATGAGAAGGAAATAGCATGGCGAGATGAACGTGTACTACATGTTCAGTGCTGCGAGGAAACTGGTAGACAAAAGCATGGCCCTTGCCCCATGAGGCTCCCAAGTCAGTGCATATGTGCGAACCTCTCAGCCCCTTTCTGTGCCAAAGGTCTGAGTGTTCTTGTCACGACACATGCATGGCCTTCCAAGGTGACAAGAAACAACACATCACTCACTTATTCTAAATAAGCAAACACTACAAAGCCCAAGTTCCCTCTTTGGAGACAACAGATGTGCTCAAAATACGTTGCACAGGCAGATCTTGTCTCAGTCCCACAGCAGAAAGTGTCCGGTTCATACATTCTTCTGCAGCCCACTGAGAGCCTTAGACAGAGTGCTCTGGGAAGGAAGAGGTTTGCTCAAGATGGCTAGTGGTCAGCAACCAACAGCTTTATTTTGACAGCCACCAGGAAGGGACAGAAAGGAACCCTTGCTGAATTTGTCCAGCAGGGGATTTAAGAACAATCTGAGTCAGGTTCAGTGGCTAGCTGATCTGGGTAATTTCGGAAGAATTTTTACAACAGATTCAAGGTAAGGGTACAGGACTCGAGAAGACTTTGAAATTAGTTATTGCTTTTTGAGCCTAAGTAATTTGCCAAAGAGTACTCTGAGCACAGTCTAAGTTACTTAATACAAATGCTGAGTTAGTCCCATTCTAAAGATAGGAAATTGAAGGCTCAATTTTGCAACTTGCTCAGTCGCACAGCAATCAAGTTATAAGACTGCAGTTCAGAGCCCACCCCAGTCCACCCACACCCCAGCATCCAAACGTGACCTGTGCTTTTCCTCTTCCAGTGCAGAGATTAGTGTCTCTGTGCCCTCGTCTTAGGAAGCTAGATCATACCCACAGGACTGTTTCAACTCAAAAATCAAACCCAATGTCCCATTGTGAGTTACCAGATCCATTCCTATGCAAGCCTCCTTAACCTTTCACACCGCCAACAAAGTGCGGGCTTCCACACTTGGGTCTCCTTGGTACTTAACTAGTACTTGAGAACACACTCAGGGTACTTCGGGTTCTAATGAAGTCAGCGCGCTGCGTGTGGCAGCTGCCGCACCCTGCACCCCGCCTAGGTGTGCATTTCTCTGGGCCCCAGGCCATTGCCAGCTCATTGCTGAAGCAGTGGCTTCTCTGCTGGATGCTTCACCTTGCAACCAGAAACTCAGCTGTTTTTATTACACTTCGAGCCAATTAGTCAAGCTGTTAGGCTGCCTCCAAGTCGATGTTGTTGTTCTTTTAATTATACTCCAGCATAGCAGAGGTGCCTCTCGTTTTTAAAGAGCATTCGAAAGGCACTCTATTAAAATATGAGAACATTTTTATTTCCAAGGTCAGGTGACCCTTGGGGAGAAGAAAGAAAAGATTGCACAGGTGGCCCATGGGTAGAAAGAACATAACTTCAGCTATAATGCTTATAAGGGAACCTGTGCCATTATCTGCTTTTAAAGAGACTAATAAATCTGATCACATAAAACAGAGTCTAGTTTAAATGTTAAGACCATTTCGTAGAGAGGATGAAGTGTGGAAGAAGAGAAGCCCAGAAGCAGACCACGAAGGCAAAACCATTTGTTAATTAGAGCGAACCTTATAAATCAGGTTGTCTAAGATGCATGGTGGCCAAGAACAAGGCTGAGGCTGGAGAAGTCATCTGATTTATCCAAAATTAGAAAGAGAGGGAAACCGGACCCAGGTCACTACTAGCCCGCTCAGAGAAAGGCACAGGAAGGCGTAAAAAGATAGCCAGGGAGGAAACACAGGTGCAGAATCCGATGCTGAATCCGGCCTCACGGGAAACAAGCAGATGCTGGCGAGAATAGAGTCGGGGACCCTTGTGCACAGTTGGTGGGGATGTAAATTCGTGCAGCCCCTATGCACATCAGGGTGGAGGCCCCTCGAGAGCTAAAATTAGACCTGTTATATGACCCAGCAATACTTCTCATCAGTATGTACTTGAAGGGATCTAAGTAGTCATACAACAGACATGTCTGCACACTGCTGTGCGTCAAGTAACTCTTGACTAGAACCAAGTCAAAGAATCAGCCTAGGTGCCCACTAACAGGTGAATGGATAAAGAAAATGGAGATAGATAGATAGATAGATAGATAGATAGATAGATAGATAGATAGATAGATAGATGGATAGATAGATAAGATAGATAGACAGATAGATAGATAGATATAGATATATATGTATATACAATGATGGTTATTTCATTTCAACTATAAAATAGAAGAAAATTATGTCAAATGCATATATATATAATATATATATAATTTTTTAATGTGTATGTCCCTCAATACATGTCTGTGTACCACGTGCATGGAGTGCCCCTGGAGGTCAGAAGAGAGCATCAGATTCTGTAGAACTGGAGTTACAGATGGTTGTGAGCTACCTACAGTTGCTAGAAATGCAACCCTGGTCCTCTGGAAGAGCAGCCAGTGCTCTTAACCACTGAGCCGTCTCTCCAGGCCAAGAAAATCGGTGCTTTTTATACAGCTCAGAACCTATCGTTTCCATATCAAATTCAGAGTGTATGTGTGTGTGTGTGTGTGTGTGTGTGTGTGTGTGTGTGTGTGATTAGTCCCAATTACAAATTGCTTTTTAATACAACTTTGAAACTTTTGGGGATAAAAAATGAATAATTTGTGTCAGGTGTGATGGTGTACACATTTAATCCCAGCACTCAGGAGACAGAGGCAAGAGGATCTCTGTGAGTTCTAGGCTAACCTCCAAACTTCATAGAAAGACTCTCTCTCTCAAGAAAGAGAGAGAGAGAGAGAGAGAGAGAGAGAGAGAGAGAGAGAGCTTATGTCGAAGGTATTATCTGTAAGATAATTTATACGAGCTGTTTTTATATTGCCAGAACTCAATCAAGCTTCATTTCTTTTCTTCTGCCTCATGTTGCATTTTTGAAAGTGTTACTTGCACTGTCCAATATGTTAGCCACTGGCCACCCATGGCTACTTAAATGTAAGCTTATATTAATTAAAATCAAGAGTACTCAGTGTCTCAGTCATGCTAGCCACATTTCAGATGTCCAGCAGCTACATACAGATGGCGACTAGTATACTAGACAATGCAGATATAGGCTGTTGTCTGCCAGCTTAGCACGCACCACTAGATAGCACTTTCTGGGGGCTGGCAGCAGTGGGGACTCTCGCCTAAATAATTCTAAATGAAATCAGAGGTTCCTAGAAGTATGTTGAGAGCATATCACATAATCTATATTGCCTAAACCTGGCAATGACATGGATTATATCACAAGCAAACAGAACTACTGTCCTGAAGGCTTGTCACCACCCTTAAATGATGCTCTCAAGGACAGGTTCCTTACACCTGAGGCAGTTTGGGAATCTGAATGTGGATCAACTTGGAATCTAAAAGACCTTTGCCCATAAAATCAATGTAATAAATCATGTAAGTGCACCTCCCTACTTTATAGGTTTGAAAAGGTGGGATGAGGGAATGACCAGGAGAAAATCAGCAAGTCAGATCCCATTATTTGGGGGACGGGAAAGGTCAGTAACTGAGCTTGTTGAGCATGTGCATGCAAAGCACCAGGTTCTGTGTGCTGGCATCACGACGAAAATACAAATAAATCAGCATTTCACAGGAGCTTCAGATGGTTGGGGGGGGGAGGTGTACTCCACACATCCCCATACACACCTACACAAAAAATATTGTTAGGTTAATTTCCTAATCTAATTATCCAAAAAGTACAAAATCTCGCTGCAAATGAGATCGCTGCCAAGGCAGGGGCGTCTGTGGGCGATCTTAGCCCAGCATCCCTGACCCTAGAGGTCCGTTGACACGCTCTAGTATGAAAAAAAAAGATCAAATCACAGCACCCTTTTCTAATCAGCCTCTATGGGCAACGTGGAAGAGCTCTCCCAGGGGTGCCTGGATTTCCGCTAATGATGTACTTAGAGACATCACGCCCTCCTGGAGCTTTGACCATGCCCATCATCCCGGCAGCAACCTCATCCCAGAGGTGGGGATGGAGGGACAGAGTTAAGTTCCAGCGCACAGTGGCCTGTTCTCCTCCGCCGCCCCCTCTAATTTTATCTCTTTTTATCAGGCTCAAGACTGAATTCTGGAGGATCAAGCCCACGAAGGCACTTCCATAATTAGAAAAAAAAAATTAATTGGTCTTGAATGGCGGTCCTTGAACTAGAAAGCAGATTAAACCAAAAGTCGTAGATGAGCACATGTGCCGTGGGTCTGGTGGGGATTTGAGAGCCTTCCAAGCTTTCCTCCCTGGTGGGGATGGCTGTACTATTTGTTCTTACTTCATTTTCAGGCTCACAGCTTTGCTTCCCTTGGCAGTGGTATCCCACCATGCTGCTCATATGAGCAGGATTTTATATTTTCTCACGAGCCAGAGAGGAGGGGGGAGTGTAATATTTTCTAGGGGACTCTGAGCAGAAGTTAGAAAACGAAAGAGAAGGGCTTGGACTAAAGGGAATGTTTCATGGAATATTCTAGGTGAGGAGAATTGTTTTGAGCTGTGGAGACACGGCGGCCATGTTTCCAGTCAACGTTTCCAGGACAGACAGACAGACACACACACACACACACACACACACACACCTGGGTGCATGCATGTGTGCACACAGAGACCGGAAGAGGATGTCAGGTTCTCTGTAGCTGGAGCTACAGGAGGTTGGGAGCTGCATGCCATGGGTGAAGCAAGCACTCCTAACCACTGAGTCATTTCTCAGCCTTTGGCAGGGCAGCGAATGCATTTTTTCCGTGTTAACTCATTCAAATTTAGTTAATGATTTCTTTACCTGGCTAATGAATGCATTTCTTTGATTTATCTTTTCTGTCTTCAACTGAAGGCAGAAAAGGAAAAAATGAGTAATGGAGAGAGGCATTATGAAATTGAGCCAGGCATCTTGGTGATACCTATAATCTTAGCACTTGAGAGGCAGAGACAGAAAAATGATGAGTTCAAGGCCAGTGAAACTGTCTTTATTTTTAACAAAAAAAAATGATTTTTTTTTTCTCCCACCCTAGTTACCAAACCTCTGAGAGTCCAGTTTCAGGGTTAAGCAGCCAGGTCCTTGCTCTACAGCACACTTGTAGTTCAGAACACTTGTAATTAGGAAAGACAGAGACCCTGTTCTCTTGTCATTAAAAAGAGAGGAGAGGATGAGATGAGCTGAAGAGATCATAGACCTCCTGATTATGGAACTGGCTTAACGATGGTATGGGTAACTCCGAATTTAGTTAGGGAAAATATCAGGTGCCAGATGCACCAGATAGAAACTGTCTTGGTTGTGCTGCCCTAACGAAGTCTTGGAAGCCATGACAACCAAGATTTGTTCTTGCTCATGAGGGATGCTTATGCATGGATCCAGGCTCCAACACCTTGGCCACCATCAATACCTGCTCCATTTATAGCTAGGTGAAGAGATCAGCAATAATCTAATCAAGTGCTCTCCCCTCGAAGGAACACACACAATCTCCATGCAGATTCCACTGCCACATGTCACCATGTGCGCTCCTTCATGTGCCTAGAAGGCATCCCAACGCCAGTGGACAGACTGCAACTGCACTAGGTCAAGAACCTTGGAATGATGTGATCCCCTCTGTAGTCCAAGAGTCCAAGCAAACTTATAACCCGTGAAGTCTACGTGCGTAAGTGGTGTTTTCAGAACAAGACTGAACCTTCTAACAGATAGTTTTTAACTATGTCTCCAACTTTGAGTGGAAATAAAGGCACTGAATGATGTTTCGTGAAAGGCCACGAATGCCATCTACAAGAGAGACTGGAGGCAAAGCTACTTCATCGGGTTGCATCAGATGGCTGTAATGGCATTTCAACCCTGAGGTCTTGTGGTCTAGGAAGGTACCTATTCGTCATTTTCCAAGACTTTAGGGTGGTTACATCAACTACATCTCATGGGAAATAGATCTCAAAAGGAATCATGAGTAGGTCTAAACAGAAGATTAATAGTGAGGAGATCTCTCCAGCACTATCTAGAGTTAATAGTGGCACTTTGCAGAAATATGTTGTATGAAATGGCTAAAGTATTGTGATAACCATTTCAGAAATCATTGGAAATTCTGCCTCCATCTAAAGTCAAAATTGACGTAACAGTTTCTTTAGGGAAGTTTTTCAAATGTTCTAACACCGTATAACCCAAAGATACACTCATTTGCTACTTACATGCTCGGGCCTGACCATTGGAAAGAAGCAGAAGTTTTTGCTTTCTGTAATTAAACTATTATATTTCTATGACAGGGGAAAGCCTTGTAGATCCGTAAAACCGCTATAGTGCAGAGCATACCGTGGTCTCAAATCTGAGCCAAGGTGTTTGAAGCAGCGTTCATTAGCACTGCGGAGTGGGAGGGCATGAGCAGGGGAAGTGCCCCAAGCATCTTTCCAAACCAAGCCTGCGGGAAAGTTCCACAGGGCAACGCAGGTGAGCGCTGCCAGGAACAGCGAGATTCACAACACATTTGAGTTTGGGTTAATTTTCTTTCCTTTGCTGCCTGTTCAGAAATCTTCTACTGTTGTCAGATTTTTTTTCAGCCCTCTCCCGCTCAGTTACGTGACCACATCTGAGGCTTTGACCCACAGTTTAAGGAGCTGGACTGTACAGTAATAATAAAATATATAGTATAGGATACACGGTCATTAGTATCATTGTCAAATATTCTGTACCATACATGACCGTATGCGCTTTCCAGGACTAGCAATGCAGTGGGTCTGTTTACAGCAGTATCACACACATAACTAATGCCTCGCTCTGAAGCGTCACTCCGCCAGAGCAGCATGAGGCAATAGGGCCTTTCCAGCTCCATCCCGATGCCAAGGGTCCCCTGTCAGGTATTTGACCTTGGCCCAGACTTTATGCAGCATATGAGCACACTCTTTCCTCTTTCGTGTCTCTTCATTCAACAGTTTGGCTTCTACTGTTGCAAGGAAAGGCTACGTGCATGCCTGAGTCTTTGCTTGTTGGAGGCGGCTCATGGGCTCATCTCAGAGGCACTCAGTCCGGCATATACCATGTGCTGGGACTGTTGTCTGGTGGGGAGATAATTCCCACCCGTCCTACTTCTTATTCTCCTAGTTAAGATTATGATGACTAATGACTGACTTTTCAAAGAATTAGAACCTCCTAGACAGTGATCTCTCCTTTCCTTTTCCAGTTCCTTACCAGCAGACTCCTTACAGTCCCCGGGGCAGCTCCAACGTCATCCAGTGCTACCGCTGCGGAGACACCTGCAAAGGGGAAGTGGTCCGCGTCCATAACAACCACTTCCACATCAGATGCTTCACCTGTCAAGGTAGGAGGCCCTGTCTCAGCTTCCTTCGCAGATTCTTGGCCCCTCCCTGCCAGTACATGCCTAGGGACGGGAATATAACAAGCTGTTGAGATCGCTGTAAAGGCCACCACTTTCCTCTGGGAATTCGCCCTTAAGTGGTTGGAGCCCAAGGGGACGCTTGAGTGAGATTAGAGCTGGATGGGTGGGAGGGTGTGTGTGAGGGGGTCCTGGCCTCCTCAGAGAAACAGAGGCTGGCCAGGAGAAAAGGACAATCCTTAGAGCTAATGTCTGCATCTGAAAAGATTGATGCTGCTTGAGACTCTCAATCAGCTAGGGAGTGAATGACTGTTTTACCCAGTCTGGCTTTGAGATGTACAGCTATTCTGTGACAGTATGGCGGTCCTCAGCAGAGAAGTCTAACAAAAAAAAAAAAAAAGATTTGCCATTTGGAAACAGATGTTCTGTCGCTACCGCTTACCCACATAGAGCTGACTCATAGTGTCCTGCATCCTACGCCAAGGCTCACTCAGCGTTCCCAAACAGAGAGGATCACTGTAGCAGGAAGGGAGCAGGCTTATCTGAAAGAGAGTCCTGTCGCCCACAAGCCATGCTCCACTCCAGGGGGCTGACAAATACCTCTCCCAAGGCACCTCCCATCTCTGCCTCCAGGCTGCCAAGTTCACAAAGCAGGCATGGCCATGGCGAACCACTTGCGAGCTTGATCCGGAACCTGTGACTGGCACCTGGTGATCCTAGGGTTATATGCTGAAAGTTCAATGTGTGCTTTTTGTTTCTGTCCTCTGTGACCACGCTTCAGATACTCGTAGCCAGGTCTTCCCATGACAAATTATATCACAGGTCCTCAAAGTGAGCCTCATCTTCAAGGACCCCCTCCTGTGTCGTTATCGTGAGGCTTCCTCTTTGATCCACTCTAGGCCCTCAATGTTATTCTTAAATCATGATCCCCAGAATGCATCACAGGTCTCGAGGGCAGACAAATATAACAAGCACTGTGTTTCTGTCAATGGGACTGTACTGGCTTGGTTTCTTAAGGGCTTAATTCTTACCATTAACTTATATTGAATATATGGTCAATAGAAACTTCCAGATCTCCTCTTATCAATCATTACCTCAGCCTCGTGTATCTGAGATTGGCTTTCTTTGCCACAGAGAAGAAACCTAAATTCCTTTCTTTGTGACCCAACTGGACTTTGTATTGATATATATATATATATATATATATATATATATATATATATATATCATATTCTCCAACGTGTTTGTAGAAGCATATATAGAATATGTCTTAATTTGTGCAGCTTAAATTGTATATTTATATTGAGAATTGACAAAATCTTTAATGCAGTTGAGCTATACAGTATTTTGGTGCGTGACTACTTTTACATCTCAGAAATTGGGGGCAGGACAGAAAATCAAAACAACAAAGATGTCATGAGGGAGGGATGTGTCATGTGTCTCTGCGATGGCTGTTCTGAAGAGAGTGTGAGCAGTTACCTTTGGCTCCTAACAAAATGTAACCGCGGACAGGACCAGTGCCTGTACCTGGCTTCTCGCTTCCAACAGGCTGGCCTGGCCTCCTTCATATGGTGGTGTCGGATCTCCAAGCACAAGAGGATACCCTTCAGTAATCAAGACCTTTCACACCCCAGCTTGGGCCATGCTTGTTAATGTCCTACTGTTGACAAAAACAAGCCAATAGCCAAGCCAGACTCAAGCTCCTGGAGAAACTTTGCCTCTTGTGGGGAAATCTGAAGCCTCAGATCTCAAGGGTGTGAATGCAGAGAAGGGACTCATTTGACCACATCCACAATCCCCAAAAGGCGGTATAGAGTCTCCTTTGACGAAGATTTCAAGGAGGAAAAGAGACCATTATTTTTTCTGAATATTTCTAGGTCAGCTGCTCGGGTAAAACAAATGACAGGATTTGGGTTTCCTTCCCTAACAAGTAAGGAGATTCGTTGCCTTCAATAGGCAATTCTGAAATGTCTATCCAGGCCCCTTGTAACTCTCCCAACACGCGGTACTGTGCTGAGATAAAAAGAAGGAACCGACACAGGTCAGAAGCAGTCAGTGGAGCTGGTGGTGGAACAGCCAGGCCCAGATTTCATCCCGATGGTTTGTGCAAAGCCTTGGGGACATCAAGCGTAAGTAGATCACAGAAAGAAACAGACCATGCTAGAGTCACCAAAGCTGGGACATAATAGGAAACCATACAGCAGAGGCCCTGCCTAGGGCCTGCTCGCAGTGCATCATGGGAAAATGGCTCTCAACAGCAAAGAGGAGAGCAAGGAAGCTTGTCTACTGGGTACAAGGGACTGAAATGTCTATGCAGCTGTTGAGAATCCACCCTTTACATGATTCATGGATGATACTCATACTGTGTATACATTTTATGACTCAAAGTATATTTTTAGTTTCTATGAATAATTTTATTTTCAATATGCCTTGGATAGAAATGAAAGCCCAACGCGTCCCTACAAAGCAAGTTGAAAGGTGTTAATAAACACACAGAAACACACCAGAAAACTAATTCTAGGGCAAGGTGGTGCATGAAACGTCACAGGAGAGGGGCTTGACTAAAAGTAAAATAGGTGCTAAGTGGGAAAAAAAAGATCTAATAATGGGGAAAAAAGTCTAAACAACCAAAAATCTCACCAACAGTTGAGCAGCCTAGCACCTGAGAGGTGGAGGCTTCAGATACCAGGCCAGAAACAAAACAACTACAAAATAAAACAAAAATCCAAAATGGGAGGGTGGAGGCAAAGAACCAGGAGTTGGAGGTCATCCCGAGCTACATTAAGTCTGGGATCAGCCTTGGGGATATGAGCCCTCTCAGAAGAGAACACTGAAAGCTGCAACCAGGCACCTGTCAGTGAGGGACTGCAGAATGCCTTCTCTGGAGATTCAGGAATCCTTGGAGATTATGTGGCATAACAATTCCGCCTTGTTACTCAGATGCTGAGTCTCCTTAAGGCTTCCAGAACTCCTAGGAGCCAGGGGGTATGGTTGTCGCGGGAAGACTCCCACCTGGACCCACACTCCGGCCCCATTAAAAACAACTGTGCTCACTCGCCAGCAAGGAGGCCTTCTTGGGTGGTTGGAGAGGTCCCTGGTTCTCCATCCTTCTTGCAGGCACTGGCAGTAAAATGACTAGTAAAAAGGTAGAGCCAGAGGCTGAGCTATGTAGGGTAGGATGAGGGCTCAAGGATGCTAATTGGCTGGCAGAGCAAGGAGGGCCAGGATAAGATAGAGCACATGCACCGTGGTGCCCTTCTGCTTCTGTTTGTGCTTGCGTCATTAGAACTAAGTCTCAACTTGCTCCTCCAGGTTGAGTCTGGTGGCCAGAACCTCACAAGCCTCCCAGTCAGAGTAGAGATCCACTCCGAAGTGTTTCTTCAATAACTGGTACTGTTCAAAGGTGGTATCAGTGGCTTAGTATATAGGAGGGCAGGGAATGCCGAGGCGCCTCCATCTTGACGGTAGCTCAGGTCAGATGAGTTCAGGTGTTTTCTAGAGTCAGAGATTTAAAACGAAGTTTCACACCTGACAAACAGTAAAAGCAAATAATAATCCTTTTGGAAGAAGCTCAGCTTTATGCCAGGCCTCAAAGAATTAACATAGAAAAATGAGTATCTCGGAGACAAAAACTGCAAATCGTGGAGGAGAGAAGTGACAGGAATGCTGGAGACTAGAGTACGTATTAGAATAGACATTATCTATGGCAGTCTAATAAAAACTCTGCAGGGAAATATAAAAGATGCAGCCTACATGCATCAGAATGAAACCTCAGATTATCAAACATAAAGAGGTAATCTCAAAAGTAACCAGAAATCAAAGACGGATCATCTGCATCTGAATGGTGGATAGGATGACAGTTGATACTTTCACATCAACAAGCAAGCCAGAAAACAGTAGGATGTTCTTTCGTGGAGTGGAAGAAAAAAATCGTCAAAGTAGGGTAATGTATTCATAGAAACCATTGTTTTAGAACAAAGGCAACCCAACGTATAACATCATACTTGCTGGTGAAAGACTAAAATTTTTCCTATATGATAAAGAAAAGATGGGAATGTCTGATCTCACCACTAATGCTCAATGATATACTGGGTTAGGCAAGAAAATTAAATTTAAAAGGCATATAAATTGAGAAGAAAGGAGCTGGGGTGGTGGTGGTACACGCCTTTAATCCCAGCACTTGGGAGGCAGAGACAGGAGTATCTCTGTGAGTTTGAGGCCAGCCTGGTCTACAAGTGAGTTCCAGAATAGCCAGAATTGTTACATAGAGAAACCCTGTCTCAAAAACCAGAGAGAGAGAGAGAGAGAGAAAAGAAAGGATAAAAATGGTTTCTATTGATCTCATGTATAGCCAAACCTATGTGATGCATGAAAAAAATTATTAGAAGTGATAAATAAAATGTTTCACAACACAAGATCAATATTCCAAACCATTTGTGTGTTTATGCACCGGCAATGAACAATTTGAAAGTAAATTGAGAGAGCTAGAGATGTAATAGCTCAGCAGTAGAGCACTTGCCTAGCATACAACAGGTCCTGAGTTCAATTCCTGGCACTGCTAAAACAAAATAAAGCTGAGGAAACAATTCAGACTGGTGAAATGTCTCAGTGGGCAAAGGCACTTGCCAACAGACTGCCAATCTGAATTCAATCCCTGGAAGCCACATGATGGAAGGAGAGTTGATTCCCATAAGGTGTTCTCCGACCTCCACACATGCACTGTGTCATGTATATGCACACACATGCAACACACAATAAATACAGGTTTTAAAATTCTACTTACAATTGCAGATATATACAAACAAATATAACAAAAAATTATGACAGCTAGAAAATGCTAAAGCACACAGAAAGCCATTCTGTCTTCATGAATTAGACTGTAATGCTGCCAAGATAGTTTGAGTTCACTTGGGTCAACATAATATAATGTCTAGTCACCTCCAGTTGTCACAACAATACATTGACTGGGTGGCTTAAAAACAGAAATTTATTTTTTGACATTTCTGAAAAAAATATTAGTATAAAATAAGGACATGTTGGGTTCTAAAGAGGACTCCTGGCTTACAGGTAGCCACCATAGTAAGTCTCTCTGTGATGGAGGAGAGTTATCTGTCTATGTGTTACTTTCATTGGTTAATAAAGAAACTGCCTTGGCCCTTTGATAGGACAGAAAATTAGGTAGGCAGAGTAAACAGAACAGAATGCTGGGAAGAAGGCAATGAGGCAGTCGCCATGACTCTCCTCTCCGAGACAGACCCAGGTTAGAGTCTTCCCGGTAAGCCACGACCTCGTGGTGATATACAGATTATTAGAAATGGGTTAATTAATATGTGAGAGTTAGCTAATAAGGGGCTGAAGACAATGGGCCAGGCAGTGTTTAAATGAATACAGTTTCCGTGTAATTATTTTGGGGGTAAGCTGGGATCCAGGCGGGAACGTAGCCCGCCGCTCCTTTCACTACATCTCTGCATGGGAGAGAGAAGGTGGAAGGAGGGAGGGAGGGAGAGCACTTTATATAGGGCCTAATATCACTGCATACACAGGGCTTTACTCTCAAGTCCTCATCTAAACCTAGACCTAGTTATCATACGGCAACTACACACCCAGATGCCATCAGGGCAGAGGGTAAAGCTTCCATATATGCATTTCGAGACAGCATAAATCAGTCCATAAAATTCACATCTATTTACAAAGAGCAAACAATGAAGATGAACACTGAGGACCCAAGACTTCTCACTTTTCAAACTCGCCACGAATAAAGCTAATAAACGTGCAGGGTGGTGACAGCACAGGATTGACCTACCAATCAATAGAATGGAATCAGGTGCCCAGAAATAAACCTTTATATTTATGGCCAGTTTATTTTCAACAAGGGTGCTAAAATAATTCAATAGAGAAAACCGGATCTTTCTATAAATGGTTCCAGGAAAACTGAATATTCACGGACAAAAAAAAAAGACAGAAAATAGACTGTTTCATACAAACATATAAAAATTAACTCAAAATTATTCAAAGACAAACATATGGGCTAAACTGTAAAATTTTAAAGAGAAAATAGACGAATAAATCGTTGTGACCTTGAGCAGGGTGCCAGCTTCTCAGACAATATCAAAAGGAGATTCCGCAGAGAAAAAACAGGCAAATTAAACATCATCAAAGCTTAGTTTTATGCTTCAAAATACACCCCTGATTTTTTTCTCTTTTGAGACAAAGTCTCATTTTAGAGCGCTGGCTATAACTTGCTATCTAGATAAAGCTGACCTCGAACTCACAGACGTCCACTTGCCTCTGCCTCCCAAGAGCTAAGATTAAGGAGTGTGCTACAATGCCTGACTTGAATACACCCTTAAGAATGTGAACAGATAATGCTGCCAAGATAGCTTGAATTTCAATTGGATCAACATAATATAATGTCTAGTCACCTCCAGTTGTCACAACAATACCATTGACTGGTTGACTTAAAAACAGAAATGTTTTGACATTTCTGAAAAAAATAATAGTACAAAATTAGGACATGTTGGGCTTTAATGAGGACTCCTCCTGGCTTACAGGTAGCCACCATGGTAAGCCTCTCTGCATGGTAGAGAGAAGGTGGAAGGAGGGAAGGAGAGAGGGCACTTTATACAGGGACTACTCCTTGCAGGGCCCAAATGGAAGAAAATAATTACTTATTAGATATCTAATCAAACACTTAGATCAAGCTATGTAAGGAATTTTTATAATGTAATGATAAAAATGTTAACCCAGTGTCAAAATGGACCAAGGAAATGACATTTCTCCAAAGAAGTTATGCATATATCACATAAAAATGCTCATTATCATTAGAATTCAAAGACAGCAAATCAAACCACAATGCACACAAGTTCCTATACAAAAGATGGCTAAAACCAGAAAATCCCAGTGCAAGTGTTGAGGAGGATGTAGAGACACTGTGACCCTTTTGTACTGTTGGTGGGGATATAAACAACTGTGCTGTCTTAGAGACTGTCTGACAGTTCCTCAGAAGGTTAAGTCAAGCGTAGAATTCAAAGTTCCACTCCTGGGTGATTTTCATTTTAAGAAAAAATGAAAGCAGAGTCTGAGGAAATGATTGCCAAGAGTGAAGACTGGACCCCCCCCCAACCCCATGTAAAATGCAACTAATCCAAGTGATGGTGAGATGGGAAGGGGAGACAGGTGAACTCCTAGGAGCTCATGAACCAGCTATCCTGCCTTGTGGAAAAGCTGCAGGCCAAACAAATGTTGGAAGACAATTAAGGGCCAACAGCCAAGGTTGCCCTTTGACCACCACACCTGTGCCATACACACAGGTACTGACATCCCCCACATACATAAATGCCTACACATGCGCACATACAAAAAAAAAGTGAAAATGTTTTCACTCAAAGTATTAGACATGATGTTCATAGCAGTACTACTCGTAGTAGTTGAACAAAAGGGGCTATAAAATATCCATCAGCTGATGAACGCAAATAAAATACATTTTATCTATACTCAGCAATAAAAAGGAATGAAATACATTTTCCAACATAAAGGAACCTTTGGAACATGGAGGAAACACTACACAAATACATATTTCAATCTGCATATATGAAGTACTCAGAATAAGCAAGATTACTGGTTGGAAGCAGTTGAAGAAATGTAAGTACTGATTTTAATGGGTTTATGGTGTATTTTAGATGTGAAGAAAATATCAAATATACTAAAATATACTAAATATGACTGAGTTATACATTTTAAATAGTTGAATTTTATAGCATGGAATTGTGTGTCATTAAGACTGCTCAAAGAACATTTTTAGGCAAAAACTGGATTTGGTTTCAACAAACCCTCATGAACTGAAATTTTGGAGTGTGTTCTGTAGGCAGAAGGGAAGGGACCCTGAGATGGAAGAGAAGAGATGCAAGATGCAATGATTAGCAAAATCTTAATGGAAAATAGAAAATACTTAGCAGTGATAAGAGGTGAAGAAATGATGTGTAAAGCGCTTATGTTCGAAAATGTTAAGTGGTAAAAGACAACCGCAATCGCCTTAAATAATCATAACAGGAAAAAGAAGTTTGAACATTAGTGAGCCAAATTCCCCGTTCTAAAAGTTTGAGAAACTGAAAAGCAAAGTGAGAATGAGGAAAACATCAGGAAGGAAAGAGTAGACAGCACTGAAAAGCACAGATGAACAAAGCCAAAGTGAGTTCTTTACAAATACAAGTTAAATAGACAACATGACTGAAAAATCACTTATATAGAAAGGAGAAATAGGCAAATGTTAAAGTTAAAGCAGTAAGATACCGCATGTGCCGCTATAGTGGAAACACAACATGCTCTCAACAGTTCAGAACAACAGATTGCAAAACTTGGGTTAAAAAACTTTGATCCTGTCAAAGTGAAACTTACTAAAAGTTACTTTTAAAATGTTTAAAACTGAGTGATCCTCTAGCTCCCTCAGACTGAACCCCTGGGTCTGCAGTTAAAACCCCTTTGCAAAAGAAAAGAAGGGTCAGTAGCAAAGAACTGGGTAAGTGGACTATCTTAAGCTTGCAAAGCTCCGACAAAATGATGTATCAAGACAGTGGTAGTCAATAGTCAATTCTATCCCCACCCCAAACCATAAAAGTGCAATGAACCAAGCATCTATTGGTTCTTTCTAGACTTAACTATCAAGCCACAGAAGTATAAAGAGGGGAACAGGTTAATCAGAGCCACAAGGCACATCCACCAAGACCCAAACTTTAGGGACCTTCAGAGGACAGGTGACTTGCTGGAAAGATGGCTCAGTGGTTTAGAGAACTAGTTGCTCTTGCAGAGGAGGATTTGGTTCCTAGCACCTATACAACCATCTGTAGCTCCAGTTCCGGGGGATCTGGTGCCTCTTCTCACCTCTGAGGACACCAGGCATGCACGTGGTACACAGACATACATGCAGGCAGAACGCCCATACATACAAAATAAAATCAATGCATCGAAAAAAAATAAATTTAAGATGACAGCGCCACACTGGATAAACTATCGATTCAAAGCAATTCTAGTATATTCCATAAAGTTTCCCATGGAAATTAAGAGTCTGTTAAAATTGAATTCTTGACAAAAGGTCTGTGATGGTTCACATCCCTGAAGACCAGCATCAAAATCAAGGGCCTGCCCTACCAGCCTTCACCGTGTATTGTTAGGGTGTAAGTTACTGACACACGGGGTCGTGGACTAAGGACCGGTAGATAGGCCAGCAGAACTGAATATAGAACCAGAACAAAGCACACAAGGAAACAGGTCTGTTGCTGATCACTGGAGAACAATTAAGCTGCTTAATAAACAGCACAGACGTGATTAAGTCTCCATGTGGGGGGAAACTGAATCCCTACCGTATAGCCCTCACTAATGTCGATTCCAGATGGGTGGGCTGCAGCCATATGGAGAGCAAAACCAAACTTCTAGAAAGCAACATCGAGGCATCCTTTCAGTATTTCACAGTAGGAAAGCATTTCTTAAATGTGACAGAGAGCATTCAAGCTATAAAGAAAACAATGGGAAATTGACAGTGTAAAAACTGAGGTTGTGTGCCAGAGTCTCCGTGATAAAGCTCATGGCTGAGCATCTTCAGGACACATGTTGCTCTGGATAATTTTAACAGTTAATTTGTCACAATATAGAATCACCTTAGAGGAAGTCACAGTGAGGATCTGTCTAGTTCACATTGGCCTGGGGCTATGTCTATGGGGTTTGTCTTGATTGTTAATTGACATGAATAGACCTACCCAGCATGTGGGAGACACTAATTCTTGGGTGAACCCTGTATATGAGTGAAGAAAACTCACGGGCTACTTAGTTCTGGGTACTAAGCACAGGCAAGCTGGGAAAGGCAGGTGCAATGTACTCTCTCTGCTCTTGACTGTGGATGTAATTACGCTTGTGATGCTGCTTGAGCGCCTGAATTGATTCCTCCACAGTGATGGACTGTAACCTGGAATTGTAAGATAAATAAACCCTTTTTCACTCCCCTGGGGAAAACAAACAAACAAAAATCTGAGGATGTGACTTCATCCGGAACTACGGGTGTTAACGGTGGCAAGTGAAAAAGATTCATTTCTGAGCTAAAACACCGCTTAAAGCTTCAGTGGGTGAAAGATTTTAGCCTTTTACCATTCAAGAAGTACAAATGGCCCATAAACATAGGAAGATATTCTCGAATTCACTAATCATCAGGAAAATGAAATGTAAAGTCGCACTCTGGTACCCTTTCACACATGTCATGTTGAAAACTCAGGTCTCCCCAAGTCTTTATTGGTGAGACTGAGGATCTAAGGGATCTGCTGGTGGGAACATCGATTGAGAAAAAGGAGGGAAAACCAGAAGGTAGATAGCGATGCTCATAGCTGCAGGGTCGTAGGAGCGGCACTTGCCAAAGCTGGTTCGCAGCCATGGGACGGCCTCTGCAGCTGCATCCACCCCACGTGACTTCTACACAGGCCCCAGAGACTGAGCAAAGGGATCAGCAGTGACAACCTCAGACACAGGCTGTACTAAATGACCTGTTATGTGTGGATATATCATAAATGGTAAGCCCACAAAGAAACGTTAAGGGATAATAAACACCCAATCAGTGACTTGCAGAAAGGGGGCGCTATCTGGGGGCTACAGACAGGTTCCTCGGGTGCCAAGAATATCCTAGTTCAGAAACTTGGGACAGACATGTGGATACAAATTTGAGTTATTCTTTAAACTGTACAGATGTATTTCTCTGTGTGTTACATATTTCACAATTAAAATGTTTTAAATATTGAATTAGATTGCCCTGCAGGCCCTTCTAACTATAATCTTGAAATTTCAGAAAAATCTAGTCTTGATTGCCTTGATTTCTCTGGCAGAGTTCTAGACCCAGCACGCTTGATATCTCCCCAGTGCAAGCTAGCCCCTCACCTCACAAAGGAGCTACAGTAGAGGGAGGGGACTCTAAAACTATGCAACACCTGAGATGTAGACAAGGACCACAGACAAAAGTCCAGCGACCTGCAAAATAGTACATTTCTCTTGGGCATATGCTGTGGCTGTGTGTGAGAGCGACTTCCAGGCAGTGTGTTCACAGATAACATTCATGTGCATTTTCCACAAGCATTTTTAATTGGGTAATCTGCCTTTCTTACTACCCAGCTTTGGGTTTGTGTTTATCTTTGAGTGGAGGAGAAAAAAACAGAGTGTGTGTGTCTCCCCAAGTAGAGGTCAGAGGTCACTTTCTACCTCGTTCATACATACTCCAGGCCAGCTGTCTCTACCTCCCATTTCGCTGAAAGTGTGCAGGGGTTACAGATGTGCTCCACTGGGCTGGCTTTACATGGGTTCTGAGTATCCAGACTCAGGACCTCATGCCTGGTGGGGGGGGGGCAGTAGCTTTACCCAGAGTCATCTCCCCAGCCCCAAGTGGTTGGTTTTTTTTTAAATCATCAGACTTGTGTGTGTGTGTGTGCACGTGCGCACGCGCGCACATAATGGCTATCCATGTGTGTTCATTCTCATCATTTCCTCATGTAACGTGTGCCATGTGTGTGAGGCTCCGCCTGGCCTCATCCGTACCTGCTGTACCGCTCCTTTTTGCTCCTTGCCCCCCATCCCTGCTCCCTACTGTATTTCCAGGAGTCCCTAAGATTCTTATCAACTTTTACATCCTTCCTACCAGAAACTTCCTCCTCAAGCTCCTTGGAGGAAATGAAGGAACTGATTGTTCTGAGTTTTCTCATGGCCTCCTGGTTCTCTCCACTGAGAGAGATGACTCTGGAGGTGGAGCTGGCAGAGAAAACAAAGGAGAAAAAAAAAAAAAAAAGAAGGGAAAAACAGGAGCTGTTTCCAATGAGGTAGTAGGCCATGACCCAACTAATTCCATGAAGCAATTGATCTACCACCTGCGTGCCCAGAACAGCCTGTGCTCTGCTTCTGCCTGCTCCCAAGGCCAGGTATTGTTTGAGAGGACACATTTTCATAGTGCCTGAAAACTGAGCCCTTCCTGGCTTCCTGTCACCACCGTCTCCACCATCCGCCCTGCCATCCCCTTCCCCAAGACTTCAAACTGAATTCAGAATGCTCAGACACACAGCAAGCCCCAAGTTCTTCTCATGGTCCCACAGGAGGTCAGTTCTAAAATCTCAGCCTTTTCAGTTTGCACAGAAATAAACTGAGGCCCCAGGAAGGAGAAGGCCAAGTTCATGGTCATCCAGAGACCTAGTGGCAAGGATGAGACCAGGGCCCGGTGATCTAATTCCCAGGTCAGCCCATCCCCCGCTGTCTGTTAAGCCTGCTGCCAGCCTACAGAAGCAAGCAAACACTTGTGAGGCATGTTTGCTCGCCTCTGAAAGGCTCTCCCCTTTCCAGCCCGGCTCCTTTTGCAGAACTCTCAGTAATGAAATAGTGTTTGCTGAGGTGATGTCACCCATGAAACGCTGGCTCCACTGATCAACCGGCTTGGAAACTATTCTGTTGGTTTCCCTACCACTGGCCAGGCTTGAGAGAGCCGCCTTGTAGTTTCCCAAATCCTCAGGGAACCCGTGCCAAAAACCAGAGTACCTGTCAGGTACTGTACAGAGAACTGTAACTCTTTAGGCTAGCTGTGTTGTCAAGGCCTTTTCCACCCAAAGGCAGCCCATGTGGAAACCCAGGCTATCAGGCAGTCTCCAGATAGGTGCAGATAAGGGGAACTAGACACAGGACCCAGGGGCCTGTCCAGTTACCTTCCTTTGATCCCTGACTGACCCATTCTGCTTTTGGCTGAACTAGCGTCTTCTTCTGCTTGCTGCGGTTTCATTGTCTCTGAGACTCTTTAACTCCCAGGGAAGAAACAGCCTCTTTCCATAGTTCATCACACTCATTTCATAAATGAACTTCCGATTGGGGAATCTTATCCCCACACAGCAGATTCCTTTGATGGGGCTTGCTCCCCCATAAATTTGGTTGTTCGGATACCTATGCATCCACCTGTTTTTCTCCTACCTAACTCCTCTTTATTTCCATACAGTGCCAGGCAGGAGAACGCTTCCCAGTCGGTATCAGCTTGATTTCTCTGAGTCCTGTGACCCACGTGTGTGTTGTGTTCAGCAAGAGGTAGAGCCATCGAGTTCTGGTGGCTGGCCAAGAACAATGACAAAAGCCAGCACTGTTTTGTGGCCTCTGGGATGTCTCACCTCACCCCTAGTACCCTCAGCCCAGGAGCTATCTCACATACGCAAAACCTGAACTTCTTAAACGGAACTGTTGCCTTCCTCCCAGTGGGCTGAAGCCATCTTTTCCTGTGTGCCTTCCCTTCACTCCCTCAGACTCTGCCCTGGCCCAGTCCCACCGCGTACATCTGTGGCTGGCGGCTTCCTGCATCTGTGTTCTGTTGCATTTCATGTTGTCAGTGCTTCACATGGACGCCACCCGAGCCAAGGGTCCTCCCATAGTCCCTCCCTCCGCACTAGCGGGGTTTCTGCCTTTTCCCCACTGTCTGTACCTACGTGATGGCCACATCACCCATAATGCATGGTACTGTCTCTCTGGAGACACATTTGCCTCTTTGCAGTCTAGGGATTGTGTATTTTGCATCCACGCCTAGAAACAAACCAACCCTGCTATTGTCTACAGCAAGAACCAACCAGACACCTCACATTTCCCATCCCATTGCCACCCCAAACTATCTCCTGTTAAGGATTTGGAGCTGGCATCTCCACATTGCTCTTGACCTGGTGGAGAGTCAAGCATATAGCAGTCTCCCAGGGGATTTTTTTTTCAATGACTGTTGCTTTCTCAGATTCACGATACCACCAGCTCTGTGGCATGTCGAGAGTCCCAAGGCTTTGAAATTCAGTGTGTTGAAAAGATTGTACAATATCCACGGTCCCCAAGGAATATACATCCGTAGCAATTGAGTTGTGTGCAAACCACCCAGGCCTGGGAGTTCAAACCAGACTCACACACCTACCTCTGAAGAGTGCCATATGATCTAATGCAAATGACCCAAAGGCCCATGAGCTCTGACATGTCACCACCCTGTGGCTCCCAATGACAAAGTCAGACATCAGCCTTTCCGCTAGTAAGGATCTTCTGCCTACCGATTCTGCCAGACTCAACCTACACTGTTTCTCCCCTTGTTCCTCCAAGTGTGCGGTTGTGGCCTGGCCCAGTCGGGCTTCTTCTTCAAGAACCAGGAGTACATCTGCACCCAGGACTACCAGCAGCTCTACGGCACCCGCTGTGATAGCTGCCAGGACTTCATCACGGGTGAGGTCATCTCTGCGCTGGGCCGCACCTACCACCCTAAGTGCTTCGTGTGCAGCCTGTGCAGGTGAGCATCCCAGGGGACCAGGGATACTGGCTAGACCCCAGGGAAGAGGAAGACATGGCCTTCCCTAGGCAACCTGGGAGTGTATAGGCCTTATACTAGGCCCTGGGTTTCTGGAAACTTGAGAATGGACTACTCTGGTAGGGCCATGGTTTTCAAAA